>NW_020864841.1:157906-210114 GCF_003713205.1 Coffea eugenioides
AAATAACAATTCCAGGGTTCACACTTTTCCAGCTTCAAACGGCAATCCAAAATAAAAGATACAATGTTCAACTCAAACTACATGCATAAAAGTGAAATTAGATTTCAAGTCTTGCTCAAGTGCCAGAACCTGTCAAGGAAAACAAAATAACGTGGGGTGAGCTAAAGCTCAGTGGTGCCCCAAAACATGCAATCACATAAAACAAATAGCGAGTATTAACTTCAATTAAAGTAAACAATTAGGAAAGCGTTTAACAGCACAAGATAGGATACAGGGGCTCTCAGGAGCCATTTCTCCACGAGCTTGATCAAAATTTTCCGTAGTCGACCCTCCGTCAACTTTCACTACCTAAGGTCCATGTAGATCTTTTTATTTTTCTTAACTCCGACCACCAATCATACCCCTGTACCGAGCCCGCACGCCAAGCACGAAAGTGGTAATACTCGAGTATACCTTTGGGACTGGTCGAGGAATTCATCCAACGACGTTACGTCCAACAAGAGATTAGGGACTAGTCGTGGAATTCATCCAACGACGTTACGTCCAACAAGAGATTATTAGGTCAGGGTAAGAGTCCTTTCCACCCTTAAGGTGTAGTACACTCCCCTGCCTAGTGATTAACAAGTGCAAGCATGTATTCATGAAAACATTTCAAGCAAGTCACTACTCGAACGGCTAGTGTGATAAAGTACACACTGCTCACTTCGATGGATCAGAAACCATTTTTTTTTCCAAATATCACATATCAAGTCAAGAAATCGCTTTAATCAAGTAAGCATAGAACAAGCAGAGACACTCACCAAGAGTGAAGTCACAAGTCAAGCTGGGAATCAAAATCCGCGTCCTCGCTAAATCCTAGAAAACCAAGTTTTAAGAACTATAAGTTTTCTATTCAAGTTCTAGGTTTATAAATATAAAAGATTCTCTAGTATATAAATAGTTTATTTTCTCGAAATAATTCGACAATCCACTTAAGATTAAAACTAGTAAAAGTAGCAAAATATTCCGTATAGTTTCCTTAAATCATTTTTCTTTCTAAAGATGTAACTAGAGCTACTTTACTTGAATAAGTTTGTTTGCCGAACAAGTTTTCCTCTAGAATAGCTAGCCAGGACAATTTTTAAAGAAAGAAAAGGAAATAGAATAAAACCTAGGGTTTTAAAACTAGTGAAATCATTTTCTAAAAATGGTAAAGCTAATTTAAGCCAGGAAAAAAAAATAACTAGTTGACAATGTATTTCAAAATCCCGAATTTCTAACGTTATCGTATAATACTAAATTTTATCGTTCCATACTGGTGTAAAATATATTTAAATAGCTTGATTAAAAATTGCTCAGGTTCACAGGGCCAAAATGAACTTCACGATTCCGATTCACAAGCACATTATATCTCAGATTTGCTAATATAGTAAAATCACATTTCAACCAGCAATTTTACTAGGGCTTCGTCAATCATTAGCCCTGGGTTTCAACAGATTCATATCTGATTAAAATTAAACAAATGACCAAGGCTTCGTCAATCATTAGCTCTTGGTATCCAACAGGCTCATATCAGATCACAATTAAACAAATAAATTCAAGGCCTCCAGGCGATTCCATCGACTAAACCGCAAGGGTTTTATCCACCAAGTAAAACTAATAACATGTAATTCCAGCAATTAATTCCAGCAAAATTTAACGCTTGTGCAATTCACTCAAATAGCCAAGAATTTCCATCTCAACATTTTAGCCATAAAAATTAAATTGTCACCCCAACTTTCACATGCATGACCCTCTTAAAATGTTCTAGAGTGAAATCAACAAGTGTGGAATATTTTACAGCTTGTCAAACTTTAAATGCAACAATTTGGAATCCCAAAATTCCTAAAGAAAACTAGAAAAATTCTTTCTCCCTTCCTCGGATAAATTGAAACATTTCCAGCAGCTATGTGTCAACAATTTTGGCCAAATTTGCCAACAGTTCAAATGGTTTACTACTGAATGTCATACAAGACTTAAAACAACATTTTTCAGGCATTTCCATCCATTATACTCCAAGAAAATTTCCAGAAACAAACTGCAAAATTTCCAGCTCAACCTCTCGGCTACTAACAAATTTTCCAGCAGCTCATTAGTCTTAAATCCAATTTTTCTTCGGCTAAAATATGGTATTAGGCACTCGATTTCGACATGCAAATACTTAATTAGCCAATTAACATATCTAGTTCAGAATCAGGTTCGGTCAACAACTACAATCATCCATAAATTCTAGAAATTTGACCACCTATTCTTGGCTAAGTTTGCATGCGACAGAATTCTTGTTTCATTTTCTTTTTCTTGCTTAACCGAGCTAATGAGCTGCATGCAAAGCTTAAACGCCTTGTTATTAACTAGCTAATCATAGTTATAAGCTCAGATTATCACAAGTAAGCGAATTAAAGGTTGCATTTCCTAATCAAGCTCTCGGCAGAACCATGTCCATCAAACCAGATTTTTCTCATGCTTCAATTTCATCATCCGAACGCACAAACTCAACATGCAAGCTCTTAAACAGCTTCTTCTACCAGTAATCAGCTAATCTAAGTCTCGAATTTACCTCAGCTAGAAGGTCAGTTCACGCGACAAGAAAAGCTGAAGTCTCTCTCCTCTCGGCCAACTCACGCACGCGATGGTTGCAGCTATGGAGTTGCGGTTGGAAGATGATGGCAGCTGGTTGAGATTGAAAGTGCAGAATGAAACTCACGCACGGTCTCTCTCTTTCTTCCCTCTAGCTCACGGACAGAAACAGAGATAGGTAGCTTACTCTCTCGGTCAGTTCAGAATTCCAGCTCGCGATCTTCCTCTCGGGTCCTCTTGGCTTGCCGATTGCAGCTCACTCTCTCTCTGTCGATGATCACGAGGTGAGGGATGTTGTTGTGGTTGGAAGTATGATAGTGGAGAGGGAATGGTTCGCAGTTGAGAGAGGTGGAGTGTTTAAGAGGAGAAGATTGCATTCGGTCGAAGGGAAAGTGTTTGGGGTTGCATGGAAATTTTGAGATAGTGGAGGGTATTTTAGTCCTTTCACGTTTCTTCCAAATTCCCACTTAAGTCCTCAATTCTAACCTAATTCCACAATTTATCCCAAATGCAGTTTGGATGCCTAATGATATACTAATCTTGCAAAAGTTTACTTATCGAAATTTTTACGTCCTAAGTATACTTAGTATACTTGTATCGCTTGTATATAAAATTTATCGACTTCGTCCTAGTACTAAGGTTCCTATTAGCACTTAACCTTATTAGCAATTAAAACTAACTATCGGAATTCAAAGAATTTATTTTAAGGCAATTAAAATTAATCTAACTAAAGAAATATTAATTTAGCATAACAAAACCAAGTAATTTAATATTTTAGCACCATTATATTATCTTTCACATAAAGATTGTTTTTACGCCCTTATTTAAAACAAGTGAAAGTAATGCTAGAATTTATTAAAGAATTAAAAATTGCAAATGAAGTATGCATTGATATTTATATATATTTCGAGGTTCTCACAATATAAGTATTTGATTGTCTTTAAGTTGAATCGTATCTATTAAGATGAAATGCCGAAGAACTGATTAAGTTATGTTCTGTTGTGTAGGTATGGAGGTTGGTGGACCAAGCGATACCTGTAGACCTAACGATACTGGTGGACTTAGCGGTGCCAGAGTAAGATCTAAGAGTGTAGGTGTGAGAACCCGTAATTTTTCTGATTTTCCAGGTTTTATTTTATTTAATTGTATGCCTTTTATGCATTTTCTTTATTAGGAAAATTTTCTAAATAATTTTTATGAGTAAATATAGTTTTTAGATGATTTTTCTAGTATCGGTTGGTTTTTGAGAAATTAAGAGCATATACCGGACGTGGGACCCGCTAGTGCGGAAAGTTTGGAAAAATTTGGCCAGTTAGGTTAAGTTTTGGATACCGGGTTTAGTTTACCAGGTGCTAAGAGATAATTAGAGGTTGTTATATGGATGAGAGTGGAGAGACAAAAGGATAACCATGTATTAATTGAAGTGACAAGTGTCACTTGTTGATTACTTCTTACATTTTGACCATAAGACCATCTTATCACCTTTACCAAATAAATACCAAAAATTGGTCAAAAATCCTCTTATTTTTCCTCTCTCGGCTGAATTTCTTGGAGAGCAAAAGAATGAAAAGCTATCAAATTTCTTCTACTCAATCTTGCTCAATCTTTCATTCCAACCGGTTAATCTTCAAATTACTCCATAAAACCTCTTAGTTTAGTGGTATTAAGGTTGGTTGTGAAGTGGTTTGGAAGGCTAAGGTACCAAGTTGCTTCTTTTCTTGGGTTTGCAAGGTAAGTGACCAAGGAACCTTTCCTTTAATCTTGTTAACGTTCAATTGATGGCTTATGAGAGTTAAATAGATGGTTTTAGGTGTTGTTTCATGTCTTGTGGTGGAAATTGGTGAATTTTCATATTTATTCATGATTTTCTGTTTTCATATGATTAATATTGTGTGGCCATGGATGATGGTCTAGTATGGGTTAGAATGAAGCTTTGGTATGATAATTGTAATGATTAGTGGAAAATTTCTGGTTTGAAGCAAAAAATTTCCAGATTAGGGTTTCCATTTTTCCCCTTCTGCCCGGTCCTGTTACCCATAGTTAGAGGCCGAATTGGCCTTAGCACAAAACATGAAAGTTGTAGAGAATGATGTTTTATAGTAGCTTGCAAAATTTCAACTCAATCGGTGCAACGTAGCCGGTGAAAAGACTGAAATACCCCTGCTGCCCTGTTTCTATCCGAACATGCTAATCAGCTTCTGTAATTGGTTGTCCTAGCTACCATATGCCCAAGTCTGGTTGAGTATTTTGGTTGTATTTGGTTGCATCGGGGCTTACATCTTATTTTGGGATTGTTGTGCCCGACTACTAAATAGACGAGAGCCTAGGTTAGAAATGACTTGGGCGGACTAGAAATTTGATTCTATGGAACGTCATGTGATGTGTTCTAGAGAGGGATAGCTTTTAGTTGGTTGGTCTTGTACCATTGGTCTAGTGAGTAATATTCATGATGTTTCCTTTTGCTTGTATCTAATTGACTGCTACTGTGTGATCTGTTTGTGTTAGATGTGTTATATGTATATTGCCTACTTTTATCACTTGCACCTGCATACTTGGGTTTTAATACCATATTCGTGGTCCAACCCTAGACTGGTTAAGCCATATGGAAGGCACCCGTAGTGGACGTGGTCGTGGTCGCGGAATTAGGCAACCCACGACTGAAGGGGATACTAGGGAACTACGTCTGAACCAAACCCTGAACCTAGGGTTGATCCGAACGTACAAGTGGCCGCAGCCATTCAACGAATGACTGACCTGTTGGCTCATGTAGTAGAACATCAAGGTCAAAATCCTAATCATCAGCGGGAAATCCTGGTAATCATAGGGTGAGGATAAAGCTCTTGAACGATTTCAGAAGTTTTCTGCCACCGAAATTCCTGGGAGGACCAGACCCCGATGTGGCCGAGAGATGGTTAGAGAAGATGATTGATATCTTTGCCGCGCTACACTACACTGAGGAGCGACATGTGACATTTGCCGTCTTCCAACTGGAGGGAGCGGCCCGATCTTGGTGGAACATCATAAGGATGAAATGGGAAAGAGAACAAACCCCAAGGACATGGGTGAATTTCATGAGAGAGTTCAACACTGTAACGACCCCACCTCCCCCTAAGGCGTACCAGAGGGTTCGGCGGGCCGCCTGCCCAGCTCTCGCCGGACTCAGTCGTTCGCTACAGTCCTCAATTAAAAATTGAAATAAATCACAAGAATAAATAGGACATTGATCCAAACTTAAAGCGGAACTTATATACATTGCCAACCCAAAAGAGAATATAAACATCAAATATACAAGGGTTCTCAATCCTTCATACGTCCAGCCCGTGCCAAGCACTAGGCGAGAACCACTACAAAAGAAACAAAAGAAACAAAACTAGATTGGCTAGTCTATCTCAAGCTCACGTCCTCGCTCGCCTTCCCCTGTAAGGAAAACAAAACTAAAGGGATGAGCTAAAAGCCCAGTGAGGTTCCGAACACATAATCAGATAATCAATCCAATACATTAAACATGGAGTATCAATAAGTCAAGAAACATTTACAATGGAAAGCGATAGTAACACATTCATTAAAAGGATACGGCTCACAAGGAGCAATTCGTTATTTCGTTCATTCGTTCTCCTGACATTTCCCCTTATTCCTCCAATCATTTGAAACTGCATTTTTCGTTTATCAATAACCCTCGTTCGATCGTTCGTTCATTCATTCATTCATTCACCCCCGTCCTGGCCGTTGGCCAGTCTCCACCAACCTACAGGGTAATACTCGAGTATACCAAACGTTCACCCAAGTCCCTAATCGCCCGACCGAGTCCGCTTCTGGCTCGAGACGACCGGTAACAAGGGGCAATGGCCAGTTCAGCCCAAAAGGCTTACATTCATGCGCAAGTAACATTTCAATCATTAAATCCTTGAAAATTGCACAGTTATTTAGGTCGAGTGCGATAAAGTACACACTCGCCTAGGAAGCTCGTTTGGAAATCATTAAAAGCACTTAACACATTAGCAAATGATAACAACAAGCCATAGAATCAAATAAGGAACACTCACCTAGAAATGCAAAATATCGTGCAAAATATCCTTCCGGATATTACCCTTAATCACCAATGAAACCTAAGGTTGAACAAGAGAACATATTACAGTTTATCGAGCAAAACATTTAAGGGAAACAAAGAAACCCGACTAATTAGGAGTAAAACGTGTAAAGATGACTTTCAAGTAAGAAGAGGGTTGTTTGAACCCAAGGATGAGAAATCATGTTTTAAAATGGAAAACCGGTCATGGTATTGGCCAAACAAAAGTATACAAGTTCAAATAGAAACCTAGCCCTCGGGCGAAAATTTGGGCAGCACGCCCTTTGTGTTTACCTAATTTTCCAGCCATTTTGGCTTCATTATTTTTCCTCAACCACAACCCAACATCACACATAAGCAATTCAAGTCAAGAGCCGTTCCATAGGCTCACAATATCATAAGAATAAGAAATACAGTAATAACAAGTGCAGAAATTCAATTTAGCAAAAGACAGATTTGACGTGCGAATGAAGAAATAACATATCCGAGGCTACGCTTATTGGATTAAGACGCAACCTATGCCGTTTTGAAGCTAAGACACAGGGCTATAATGTTCATGAAGGTCACTTAGTCCAGTTTCTAATGTAACTTGGTCAAATTCGCAAATTACTAAACCAGAAACCAATTCGTCGGCTGCTTAAACGCAGAACACTGTAATGGTCATAACTCAGTGTACAAAAATCCAATTCAGGTGTTCTTAGAGGAATTTTAAAGCTACTTCAGAACACTACAACTTTCATGTTTTGGTCCAGAGCTAAATCAGAATGGATCCTGGTCAAAAAACGTGATAAGCTGGACTTAACTGAAGAAACGGACTGCTGGGAAATACTTAGAACAGTAAGGGTATTTTGGACTTTTCATGTCCTACGTTGCTTCGATTGAGCTGAAATTTTTAGGAACCTATAAAATGCCATTATCTACAACTTTTATTCTTTGACCTAAGGCCAAATCGACCTCTAACATACAGTTACAAATTCGGACAGAATGTTGGGGAAAATTTCCAGATTCTGGAATTTCTTTTTTAGTGAATCTTTCCTTAATTTCTTGGTCCAATCACTACCAAAACACCTTATAAAACCTCAATTGCAACATATAAGCATCATATAATAAATTAGGCAGAATTTCCCCAAACCCTAGTTCATGAAATAAAAAGGGGAAAACTTCTAAAACATGATAATCATCCATGATTCCACCACTAAATCAAGTTGCTAAGCTTAATTTCACAAGATTGAAAGTAAAACTTAGAGAGAGAAGCTTTCTTACCTTGACTAGAGGTCACTAAGAGTAGCCCAAGTTTTCTCCTTCCAAAGTCTCACCACAAACCACTAGCTAATCACTCAAGAACAAGTTTAATCGGTTTATTTTGTTTGATTCCTCACTTAGTTGTTGGATTGAAGATGAAATGAAATGTTTTCCCTTGTTGTTTTTCTCCTTGCTCCTCTCGGCCAGCAGCAACAATATGAAGAGGAAATTTGCTAAGTGTTGGAGTTAAATGGATGGTATTAGTCTTGGGTTAAGAAGCCATGAGGTGGTGACAAGTGTCGCCACCACCACCTTTCTTTTTTTCTCTTTCTCTCTTGTTATTTTGTAGCCTCACATTCGGTCAAGCTTGCTGCCAAGAGAGAAGATATTTTGCTCAAGTTCAATAAATTTGTCTGGTAAGAAAAATGGTGGTCAAACGGTACGTTCAATCGGTAGTGCGCGGAACCCGCCGGATCGCGCCGTTTTTCTTAAAAACTCACGTACTAGGGTTTTTACTTCCCATTCACTAACCTTATATCATTGCCACTAGTCACATATTATTTCTCACTTAAAAGTCACTTTTAATCCCCAAATTAATTCTTACTCTGTACCGAAAATTCATCCGGCGAAAAATCGCGAAAACCCTAATTTCGCTCCAAACTTGAAACCGAAGCGTAAAACCCTATTTTCTAGGTTTATCTACACTTATGTGAAATATTTGGGTAGTGGCCTTTGATAAATAATAATTTTCAAATAAAAGGGTATTTTTGAGGAAAAATACAAGGAATTTGCGAGTCCTCACATTCTCTCCCCCTTAAAAAAATTTCGTCCTCGAAATTTTACCTTCAGTTGCCTCAGACGAGTCCGGAACTTGTCGGTTGTCTAAAGCATAAACCTTTGCCGGTCCGCTAGTTCGTTTCCCTCTTCATTCACTTGTGATTTAGCTCCATCCAGTTGCAGAGTATTGCTTTCACGTGACTGTCTCCTCGGACAGTTGCTAACTTGATGATCGCCACTTCCGCAGATTAAACATTTCCGCCCCTTTCTCCAACAATCGCTTTCGACATGATTTGCCTTTCCACAGTACCCACAGACAACGTGAGAAGCCATCTTTTGGCTTTCTTGAAAACTTTTCCCAAATCTGATTTGGCTTTCTTTTGTAGATCCTTCACCTATCGCCCCTAATGTCCATGGTGGGTGTGACGCCCCGAAAAAAAAATGAGTTTGAGAACCCGGAAATTTTCTAATTTTCTAGGGCTTTATTTATTTAATGGCTTGTTTTCTGCGTTTTCTTTCGTAGGGAAATTTTCTATATATTTTTAATGAGCAGATATAGTTTTTGGATGATTTTTCTAGTATCAAATAGGTTTTGAGAAATTAAGAGTGTATTCCGGATGTGGGACCCACTAGTGCGAAAAGTTCGGAAAAATTCGGCCAATAAGGTTAAGTTTCGGATACTGGGTGAAATTTATCGGGTGTTAAGAGATAAATAGAGGAGGTGAAGTGATTGATGTGAGAGGAAAAAAGAAGGATAGGAATGCATTAATGAAGTGACAAGTGTCACCTTAAAAGTGGTGGTCACTTATTTGACTTATTTGACTTTTTGACCTTTCTTCCCAATTGATTAAATATCTCAAAATTACCACAAAAATCATTCTTTTCTTCACCATTGTGGCCGGCCCTCTCTAACCAAGAAGAAAGAAAAACTCTCCAAGATTCTTGCTTCCATTTGCTTGAGTGTAACCATCCAACCATTTGATCTTGTTTCTACTCCATAAAACCTTTCCATTTGGTGCTAGTAAGTGGTTTGGTGAAGTGTTTTGGGAAGCTAAGATGTCCAACAACTCTCCCTCTCTTGTTTACTAGGTGAGTGGTGATTGAACTTCCTCCTACACTTAATGAAGCTTAAGTTGTGCTTAGTGGTAGCTAAAGTGCTGAAATTTGTGGTTTATTTCTTGGTTTGAGATGAATTGGTGAAGTTTTCAATTTATTGATGAATTTTCTGGTTTAATATGAATGTGATGTTGTGGCTATCTTTGATGATGGGAATTGATGTTTAAGGACTCTAGTAGGTGTCTATGATAGATAATTGTAATCAATTTTGGGTTTGGAAGGAATTTGAGAAAGTTAGGGTTTTATATCCCCAATTCTGTCCGGTTTTGTATCTTATGGTTAGAGGCCGAATTGGCCTTGGCTTAAAACATGAAAGTTGTAGGTATTGATGCTTTAAAGGTGTCTGTAAAATTTCAGGTCAATTGTAGTAGCGTAGAATGAGATAAGCCGAAATTACTATTGCTGGTCTGGGTTCATCAGGATGTTAGAACTGTGTCTGAAATGGGTTGTTTTGACTGGAATTGTTTTGGATTTGGGTGTTGTGGTCTTCTGATGAAATGTAACTTGATGCCCTAGCTACCATATGCCTTTGGAATTTCTGCATTTGGACCTGTTTAGACTGAGTTGTACTGATTACAGCATAGTGTAATTTGTAAACCTGCAATTACGGTTCTGGTTTGGTATTTTGCATATTTGACTTAGTTGTGCTGGGATTTGGACTGAGTGACCTTCTACATTGTTGTAGCCCTGGTTCTTAGTTTCGAAACGGTGGGTCTTGGACCTCCATCCGATACTCGTAGTACCTTTGGTGCCATTACCGCAAAAGGACGTCAAAACTGTTTTTCTGGTTTTGAGCTTAACTTTCATTTCCGGACTTTTCCCTAGTTTGACTTGTACTAGTACTACTTGGAACTTGCTGAATGACTATTAGATGAACTAGTTGTTGTGTGTGTACCTTTGGGACTGGTTGAGGAAATAATGAAGCCTTGATGGCTGGAAAAGTAAAGAAATTTAGGGGAAGTGCTGTCCGAACTTTGAAGGGATTTGTTTGCATTGAGTTTGTGATCTAAGACTCGAATTTGAGCAAGGCAATGATATATGATGGATGGTTTATGAGCCATGGAGGTGAGTGACCCTAAACTATTTCCAAAGTACTTGTGAAATGTTTCTTACATTATTTACTTTTAAACTGTTTCCAAAGCTACTTTTGAACTGTTTTCTTGCATATCATGCGTGCTTATATGAAAGTGTTCCTTGTTTGATATATTTCCTTGACTTCATGACTTGTATTATTGATTGATAACGTGTTACGTGCTTTTAATGATTTCCAAAATGAGCTTTCTAGGCGAGTGTGTATTTTATCGCACTCGACCTAAATCAATGTGAAATTTTCATGATAAATGATTAAATGCCACTTGTGCATGAATGTAAGCCTTTTGGGCTGAACTGGCCATTGCCCCTTGTTACCGGTCGTCTCGAGCCAGAAACGGACTCGGTCGGGCGATTAGGGACCTGGGTGAACGTTTGGTATACTCGAGTATTACCTTTGTAGGTTGGTGGAAAAATGATGCAATTTCAAATGAAAAAAAAAGGAAATGACAGGAGAACGAACGTATCTTTTCATGAATGTTACTATCGCTTTCCATTGTACATGTTTCTTGAATTATTGATACTCCATATTTAATGTTTTGTAAATGTTGTAATTGTTTCTGGACTTATCATTTGATTTATGACATCATTGAAAAGAAATATTGTTAAACCGATTTGATTACTGATTTTCTGGTTACTCGCTGAGATTCTAGCTCACCCCAAAAATATTTTATTCCCCTCCACAGGGCTCAAAGCGAAGGAAGGCTTGTAGTACTTGTGCGCGTGACTGGATGGCCTACGTTTTGTATAATTTGGATTTGGAAATCATTTTATGTATAGTTGGGATTTATTTCCGCTTTGCTTTTGACATGTAATTATTGGAGAATTTGATGTAATATTTGAGGTTTATTCTTGTAATTTATTTGAGGATTGTAGTGAACGACTGAGTCCCGGCGAGAGCTGGGCAGGCGGCCCGCCGAACCCTCTGGTTCGCCTTAGGGGGAGGTGGGGCTATCACAGTTGGTATCAGAGCTTAGGCTTCAGATCTCTGTAGTGTATCCTAGGCTTGAAGTTTAGGATGCCGGACTGTGGGTTTGGTTTTTAGTGATTCTTGCGGGATGTCTCGACTTGATTGGTACAAGATGGAATGTCGAGGACGACATTCTTTTAAGGAGGGGAGATTGTGACGCCCAGAAAAAAAAATGAGTTTGAGAACCCGGAAATTTTCTAATTTTCTAGGGTTTTATTTATTTAATGGCTTGTTTTCTGCGTTTTCTTTCGTAGGGAAATTTTCTAGATATTTTTAATGAGCAGATATAGTTTTTGGATGATTTTTCTAGTATCAAATAGGTTTTGAGAAATTAAGAGTGTATTCCGGATGTGGGACCCACTAGTGCGAAAAGTTCGAAAAAATTCGGCCAATAAGGTTAAGTTTCGGATACTGGGTGAAATTTATCGGGTGTTAAGAGATAAATAGAGGAGGTGAAGTGATTGATGTGAGAGGAAAAAAGAAGGATAGGAATGCATTAATGAAGTGACAAGTGTCACCTTAAGAGTGGTGGTCACTTATTTGACTTATTTGACTTTTTGACCTTTCTTCCCAATTGATTAAATATCTCAAAATTACCACAAAAATCATTCTTTTCTTCACCATTGTGGCCGGCCCTCTCTAGCCAAGAAGAAAGAAAAACTCTCCAAGATTCTTGCTTCCATTTTGCTTGAGTGTAACCATCCAACCATTTGATCTTGTTTCTACTCCATAAAACCTTTCCATTTGGTGCTAGTAAGTGGTTTGGTGAAGTGTTTTGGGAAGCTAAGGTGTCCAACAACTCTCCCTCTCTTGTTTACTAGGTGAGTGGTGATTGAACTTCCTCCTACACTTAATGAAGCTTAAGTTGTGCTTAGTGGTAGCTAAAGTGCTGAAATTTGTGGTTTATTTCTTGGTTTGAGATGAATTGGTGAAGTTTTCAATTTATTGATGAATTTTCTGGTTTAATATGAATGTGATGTTGTGGCTATCTTTGATGATGGGAATTGATGTTTAAGGACTCTAGTAGGTGTCTATGATAGATAATTGTAATCAATTTTGGGTTTGGAAGGAATTTGAGAAAGTTAGGGTTTTATATCCCCAATTCTGTCCGGTTTTGTATCTTATGGTTAGAGGCCGAATTGGCCTTGGCTTAAAACATGAACGTTGTAGGTATTGATGTTTTAAAGGTGCCTGTAAAATTTCAGGTCAATTGTAGTAGTGTAGAATGAGATAAGGCGAAATTACTATTGCTGTTCTGGGTTCATCAGGATGTTAGAACTGTGTCTGAAATGGGTTGTTTTGACTGGAATTGTTTTGGATTTGGGTGTTGAGGTCTTCTGATGAAATGTAGCTTGATGTCCTAGCTACCATATGCCTTTGGAATTTCTGCATTTGGACCTGTTTAGACTGAGTTGTACTGATTACAGCATAGTGTAATTTGTAAACCTGCAATTACGGTTCTGGTTTGGTATTTTGCATATTTGACTTAGTTGTACTGGGATTTGTACTGAGTGACCTTCTACATTGTTGTAGCCCTGGTTCTTAGCTTCGAAACGGTGGGTCTTGGACCTCCATCCGATACTCGTAGTACCTTTGGTTCCATTACCGCAAAAGGACGTCAAAACTGTTTTTCTGGTTTTGAGCTTAACTTTCATTTCCGGACTTTTCCCTAGTTTGACTTGTACTAGTACTACTTGGAACTTGCTGAATGACTATTAGATGAACTTGTTGTTGTGTGTGTACCTTTGGGACTGGTTGAGGAAATAATGAAGCCTTGATGGCTGGAAAAGTAAAGAAATTTAGGGGAAGTGCTGTCCGAACTTTGAAGGGATTTGTTTGCATTGAGTTTGTGATCTAAGACTCGGATTTGAGCAAGGCAATGATATATGATGGATGGTTTATGAGCCATGGAGGTGAGTGACCCTAAACTATTTCCAAAGTACTTGTGAAATGTTTCTTACATTATTTACTTTTGAACTATTTCCAAAGCTACTTTTGAACTGTTTTCTTGCATATCATGCGTGCTTATATGAAAGTGT
Source organism: Coffea eugenioides (assembly GCF_003713205.1). Taxonomy (NCBI): domain Eukaryota; kingdom Viridiplantae; phylum Streptophyta; class Magnoliopsida; order Gentianales; family Rubiaceae; genus Coffea; species Coffea eugenioides. Next base: position 171,801 of record NW_020864841.1, read on the forward strand.
TCCTTGTTTGATATATTTCCTTGACTTCATGACTTGTATTATTGATTGATAACGTGTTACGTGCTTTGAATGATTTCCAAAATGAGCTTTCTAGGCGAGTGTGTATTTTATCGCACTCGACCTAAATCAATGTGAAATTTTCATGATAAATGATTAAATGCTACTTGTGCATGAATGTAAGCCTTTTGGGCTGAACTGGCCATTGCCCCTTGTTACCGGTCGTCTCGAGCCAGAAACGGACTCGGTCGGGCGATTAGGGACCTGGGTGAACGTTTGGTATACTCGAGTATTACCTTTGTAGGTTGGTGGAGGTTGGTGGAAAATGATGCAATTTCAAATGAAAAAAAAAAGGAAATGACAGGAGAACGAACGTATCTTTTCATGAATGTTACTATCGCTTTCCATTGTACATGTTTCTTGAATTATTGATACTCCATATTTAATGTTTTGTAAATGTTGTAATTGTTTCTGGACTTATCATTTGATTTATGACATCATTGAAAAGAAATATTGTTAAACCGATTTGATTACTGATTTTCTGGTTACTCGCTGAGCTTCTAGCTCACCCCAAAAATATTATATTCCCCTCCACAGGGCTCAAAGCGAAGGAAGGCTTGTAGTACTTGTGCGCGTGACTGGATGGCCTACGTTTTGTATAATTTGGATTTGGAAATCATTTTATGTATAGTTGGGATTTATTTCCGCTTTGCTTTTGACATGTAATTATTGGAGAATTTGATGTAATATTTGAGGTTTATTCTTGTAATTTATTTGAGGATTGTAGTGAACGACTGAGTCCCGGCGAGAGCTGGGCAGGCGGCCCGCCGAACCCTCTGGTTCGCCTTAGGGGGAGGTGGGGCTGTCACAGTTGGTATCAGAGCTTAGGCTTCAGATCTCTGTAGTGTATCCTAGGCTTGAAGTTTAGGATGCCGGACTGTGGGTTTGGTTTTTAGTGATTCTTGCGGGATGTCTCGACTTGATTGGTACAAGATGGAATGTCGAGGACGACATTCTTTTAAGGAGGGGAGATTGTGACGCCCAGAAAAAAAAATGAGTTTGAGAACCCGGAAATTTTCTAATTTTCTAGGGTTTTATTTATTTAATGGCTTGTTTTCTGCGTTTTCTTTCGTAGGGAAATTTTCTAGATATTTTTAATGAGCAGATATAGTTTTTGGATGATTTTTCTAGTATCAAATAGGTTTTGAGAAATTAAGAGTGTATTCCGGATGTGGGACCCACTAGTGCGAAAAGTTAGAAAAAATTCGGCCAATAAGGTTAAGTTTCGGATACTGGGTGAAATTTATCGGGTGTTAAGAAATAAATAGAGGAGGTGAAGTGATTTATGTGAGAGGAAAAAAGAAGGATAGGAATGCATTAATGAAGTGACAAGTGTCACCTTAAGAGTGGTGGTCACTTATTTGACTTATTTGACTTTTTGACCTTTCTTCCCAATTGATTAAATATCTCAAAATTACCAGAAAAATCATTCTTTTCTTCACCATTGTGGCCGGCCCTCTCTAGCCAAGAAGAAAGAAAAACTCTCCAAGATTCTTGCTTCCATTTTGCTTGAGTGTAACCATCCAACCATTTGATCTTGTTTCTACTCCATAAAACCTTTCCATTTGGTGCTAGTAAGTGGTTTGGTGAAGTGTTTTGGGAAGCTAAGGTGTCCAACAACTCTCCCTCTCTTGTTTACTAGGTGAGTGGTGATTGAACTTCCTCCTACACTTAATGAAGCTTAAGTTGTGCTTAGTGGTAGCTAAAGTGCTGAAATTTGTGGTTTATTTCTTGGTTTGAGATGAATTGGTGAAGTTTTCAATTTATTGATGAATTTTCTGGTTTAATATGAATGTGATGTTGTGGCTATCTTTGATGATGGGAATTGATGTTTAAGGACTCTAGTAGGTGTCTATGATAGATAATTGTAATCAATTTTGGGTTTGGAAGGAATTTGAGAAAGTTAGGGTTTTATATCCCCAATTCTGTCCGGTTTTGTATATTATGGTTAGAGGCCGAATTGGCCTTGGCTTAAAACATGAAAGTTGTAGGTATTGATGTTTTAAAGGTGCCTGTAAAATTTCAGGTCAACTGTAGTAGTGTAGAATGAGATAAGGCGAAATTACTATTGCTGTTCTGGGTTCATCAGGATGTTAGAACTGTGTCTGAAATGGGTTGTTTTGACTGGAATTGTTTTGGATTTGGGTGTTGAGGTCTTCTGATGAAATGTAGCTTGATGTCCTGGCTACCATATGCCTTTGGAATTTCTGCATTTGGACCTGTTTAGACTGAGCTGTGCTGATTTCAGCATAGTGTAATTTGTAAACCTGCAATTACGGTTCTGGTTTGGTATTTTGCATATTTGACTTAGTTGTACTGGGATTTGGACTGAGTGACCTTCTACATTGTTGTAGCCCTGGTTCTTAGCTTCGAAACAATGGGTCTTGGACCTCCATCCGATACTCGTAGTACCTTTGGTACCATTACCGCAAAAGGACGTCAAAACTGTTTTTCTGGTTTTGAGCTTAACTTTCATTTCCGGACTTTTCCCTAGTTTGACTTGTACTAGTACTACTTGGAACTTGCTGAATGACTATTAGATGAACTTGTTGTTGTGTGTGTACCTTTGGGACTGGTTGAGGAAATAATGAAGCCTTGATGGCTGGAAAAGTAAAGAAATTTAGGGGAAGTGCTGTCCGAACTTTGAAGGGATTTGTTTGCATTGAGTTTGTGATCTAAGACTCGGATTTGAGCAAGGCAATGATATATGATGGATGGTTTATGAGCCATGGAGGTGAGTGACCCTAAACTATTTCCAAAGTACTTGTGAAATGTTTCTTACATTATTTACTTTTGAACTATTTCCAAAGCTACTTTTGAACTGTTTTCTTGCATATCATGCGTGCTTATATGAAAGTGTTCCTTGTTTGATATATTTCCTTGACTTCATGACTTGTATTATTGATTGATAACGTGTTACGTGCTTTGAATGATTTCCAAAATGAGCTTTCTAGGCGAGTGTGTATTTTATCGCACTCGACCTAAATCAATGTGAAATTTTCATGATAAATGATTAAATGCTACTTGTGCGTGAATGTAAGCCTTTTGGGCTGAACTGGCCATTGCCCCTTGTTACCGGTCGTCTCGAGCCAGAAACGGACTCGGTCGGGCGATTAGGGACCTGGGTGAACGTTTGGTATACTCGAGTATTACCTTTGTAGGTTGGTGGAGGTTGGTGGAAAATGATGCAATTTCAAATGAAAAAAAAAGGAAATGACAGGAGAACGAACGTATCTTTTCATGAATGTTACTATCGCTTTCCATTGTACATGTTTCTTGAATTATTGATACTCCATATTTAATGTTTTGTAAATGTTGTAATTGTTTCTGGACTTATCATTTGATTTATGACATCATTGAAAAGAAATATTGTTAAACCGATTTGATTACTGATTTTCTGGTTACTCGCTGAGCTTCTAGCTCACCCCAAAAATATTTTATTCCCCTCCACAGGGCTCAAAGCGAAGGAAGGCTTGTAGTACTTGTGCGCGTGACTGGATGGCCTACGTTTTGTATAATTTGGATTTGGAAATCATTTTATGTATAGTTGGGATTTATTTCCGCTTTGCTTTTGACATGTAATTATTGGAGAATTTGATGTAATATTTGAGGTTTATTCTTGTAATTTATTTGAGGATTGTAGTGAACGACTGAGTCCCGGCGAGAGCTGGGCAGGCGGCCCGCCGAACCCTCTGGTTCGCCTTAGGGGGAGGTGGGGCTGTCACAGTTGGTATCAGAGCTTAGGCTTCAGATCTCTGTAGTGTATCCTAGGCTTGAAGTTTAGGATGCCGGACTGTGGGTTTGGTTTTTAGTGATTCTTGCGGGATGTCTCGACTTGATTGGTACAAGATGGAATGTCGAGGACGACATTCTTTTAAGGAGGGGAGATTGTGACGCCCAGAAAAAAAAATGAGTTTGAGAACCCGGAAATTTTCTAATTTTCTAGGGTTTTATTTATTTAATGGCTTGTTTTCTGCGTTTTCTTTCGTAGGGAAATTTTCTAGATATTTTTAATGAGCAGATATAGTTTTTGGATGATTTTTCTAGTATCAAATAGGTTTTGAGAAATTAAGAGTGTATTCCGGATGTGGGACCCACTAGTGCGAAAAGTTCGGAAAAATTCGGCCAATAAGGTTAAGTTTCGGATACTGGGTGAAATTTATCGGGTGTTAAGAGATAAATAGAGGAGGTGAAGTGATTGATGTGAGAGGAAAAAAGAAGGATAGGAATGCATTAATGAAGTGACAAGTGTCACCTTAAGAGTGGTGGTCACTTATTTGACTTATTTGACTTTTTGACCTTTCTTCCCAATTGATTAAATATCTCAAAATTACCAGAAAAATCATTCTTTTCTTCACCATTGTGGCCGGCCCTCTCTAGCCAAGAAGAAAGAAAAACTCTCCAAGATTCTTGCTTCCATTTTGCTTGAGTGTAACCATCCAACCATTTGATCTTGTTTCTACTCCATAAAACCTTTCCATTTGGTGCTAGTAAGTGGTTTGGTGAAGTGTTTTGGGAAGCTAAGGTGTCCAACAACTCTCCCTCTCTTGTTTACTAGGTGAGTGGTGATTGAACTTCCTCCTACACTTAATGAAGCTTAAGTTGTGCTTAGTGGTAGCTAAAGTGCTGAAATTTGTGGTTTATTTCTTGGTTTGAGATGAATTGGTGAAGTTTTCAATTTATTGATGAATTTTCTGGTTTAATATGAATGTGATGTTGTGGCTATCTTTGATGATGGGAATTGATGTTTAAGGACTCTAGTAGGTGTCTATGATAGATAATTGTAATCAATTTTGGGTTTGGAAGGAATTTGAGAAAGTTAGGGTTTTATATCCCCAATTCTGTCCGGTTTTGTATATTATGGTTAGAGGCCGAATTGGCCTTGGCTTAAAACATGAAAGTTGTAGGTATTGATGTTTTAAAGGTGCCTGTAAAATTTCAGGTCAACTGTAGTAGTGTAGAATGAGATAAGGCGAAATTACTATTGCTGTTCTGGGTTCATCAGGATGTTAGAACTGTGTCTGAAATGGGTTGTTTTGACTGGAATTGTTTTGGATTTGGGTGTTGAGGTCTTCTGATGAAATGTAGCTTGATGTCCTAGCTACCATATGCCTTTGGAATTTCTGCATTTGGACCTGTTTAGACTGAGTTGTACTGATTACAGCATAGTGTAATTTGTAAACCTGCAATTACGGTTCTGGTTTGGTATTTTGCATATTTGACTTAGTTGTATTGGGATTTGGACTGAGTGACCTTCTACATTGTTGTAGCCCTGGTTCTTAGATTCGAAACGGTGGGTCTTGGACCTCCATCCAATACTCGTAGTACCTTTGGTGCCATTACCGCAAAAGGACGTCAAAACTGTTTTTCTGGTTTTGAGCTTAACTTTCATTTCCGGACTTTTCCCTAGTTTGACTTGTACTAGTACTACTTGGAACTTGCTGAATAACTATTAGATGAACTTGTTGTTGTGTGTGTTCCTTTGGGACTGGTTGAAGAAATAATGAAGCCTTGATGGCTGGAAAAGTAAAGAAATTTAGGGGAAGTGCTGTCCGAACTTTGAAGGGATTTGTTTGCATTGAGTTTGTGATCTAAGACTCGGATTTGAGCAAGGCAATGATATATCATGGATGGTTTATGAGCCATGGAGGTGAGTGACCCTAAACTATTTCCAAAGTACTTGTGAAATGTTTCTTACATTATTTACTTTTGAACTATTTCCAAAGCTACTTTTGAACTGTTTTCTTGCATATCATGCGTGCTTATATGAAAGTGTTCCTTGTTTGATATATTTCCTTGACTTCATGACTTGTATTATTGATTGATAACGTGTTACGTGCTTTGAATGATTTCCAAAATGAGCTTTCTAGGCGAGTGTGTATTTTATCGCACTCGACCTAAATCAATGTGAAATTTTCATGATAAATGATTAAATGCTACTTGTGCATGAATGTAAGCCTTTTGGGCTGAACTGGCCATTGCCCCTTGTTACCGGTCGTCTCGAGCCAGAAACGGACTCGGTCGGGCGATTAGGGACCTGGGTGAACGTTTGGTATACTCGAGTATTACCTTTGTAGGTTGGTGGAGGTTGGTGGAAAATGATGCAATTTCAAATGAAAAAAAAAGGAAATGACAGGAGAACGAACGTATCTTTTCATGAATGTTACTATCGCTTTCCATTGTACATGTTTCTTGAATTATTGATACTCCATATTTAATGTTTTGTAAATGTTGTAATTGTTTCTGGACTTATCATTTGATTTATGACATCATTGAAAAGAAATATTGTTAAACCGATTTGATTACTGATTTTCTGGTTACTCGCTGAGATTCTAGCTCACCCCAAAAATATTTTATTCCCCTCCACAGGGCTCAAAGCGAAGGAAGGCTTGTAGTACTTGTGCGCGTGACTGGATGGCCTACGTTTTGTATAATTTGGATTTGGAAATCATTTTATGTATAGTTGGGATTTATTTCCGCTTTGCTTTTGACATGTAATTATTGGAGAATTTGATGTAATATTTGAGGTTTATTCTTGTAATTTATTTGAGGATTGTAGTGAACGACTGAGTCCCGGCGAGAGCTGGGCAGGTGGCCCGCCGAACCCTCTGGTTCGCCTTAGGGGGAGGTGGGGCTGTCACAGTGGGTGGGACAAAAAGTTCACTTTTTGCACTTTGGAAGGGACTCTCGCTTCACTTAATTCCTCCACTACACTACTCGATGCACTCCTTTTCTGGGTCTGGGAAGCTTTTATCTGTGCCTTTGTAGTCTCGATTCTTTGAGCTTTCTCAAGGGCCTCTGTAAACGTATTCACTTGTACTGCCGCTAATGCTTCTTGGAGTTCCAAATTTAATCCTTGTATAAACCGTCTTACTCTTCGCCATTCTGTGGCCACCAATTCAGAAGCAAACTTGGATAGTTTCGTAAATTTCGTTTCATATTCGCCACACTTAACGTTCCCTGGCGTAGTCCAATAAACTCTTCCTCTCTCCTCTCTTGAACTAAAGGAGGGAGGTATTTCTCGTTAAATTCCCTTATGAAATTCGTCCATGTCCATACGGTCTGTTCTCTTTCCCATTTTGCTTTAATAACGTTCCACCACGCTCGGGCCGATCCTTCAAATTGGAACACCGCAAAGTTTACTTGTCTTTGCTCGGTGTAGTTGAAGACGGTGAAAATATTAATCATGGCCTCTAACCATTGTTCGGCTATATCCGGATCAGATCCTCCAAGGAATTTCGGAGGAGTAAATTTCTGGAACCTCTCAAGAGCCTTATCTTCTCCGATTTCAGGGTTCCGGGGTTGATTCACGGCTATTTGGCCTTGTTGATCCACCAGTCTTGCCAAGATATCTGTCATTTGTTGCATTACCGTTGCCATTTGGTCTTCGGCTTCAACCCTCGTTCCTTGCTCTTGTGCAGCTGTTGTTTCTCTTTCCTCTCTTGGCTCTTGAGCTCGTTCATTCCCACGGCCACGGCCACGTCCACGGCTACGTCTCCCGTCCATATATATGTTTTCCCTCTCTTTTCTTTTCCCCCAAAAAGGTAATTTAGTAAATAAACACGATAAGGTTACTAAAGTAAGTATTGAGGGCACCAAATATTCAAATAAACATATACCCACATAACACGCCATACCAAGAAGATGGATAAGCAAATACACAAATACATATCAAGTTGAACAGATAACCATGTACATACAGGTATACTAACGTCATGTAGTAACAATATACAGGTAAATCAAAAGGAAAAGGTGAAGTCGCCCCAGTATCAGCCCGTCTGGTCTCTCACGTCACTTACTATCCAAACTAGATGTCCCTGACCTCTTGTGCTCATTCTAGTCAGACAAAGCCTGTTCATGTTCCCAAAATACAAGTCTCAAGTATTTAGCAGCACCTCAACTATAGAGTACTCAGGCACGAGAATCCGAAATAAGATAATTCACATCTCGAGCTGCAGTCTCAAGAGTAAACTATCTACAATTGGAATTCCTACCTGACATACCTATCTATGGTCTTCAGATACCATGAGAAAGATTTAAGGCCTATAACATTCGCAATTCATAGCTTCACTTAGTCCCTCATACTTTTTCACCACTTAGTCCAGGGTCACTCCACGTAGAAACCACGCGAAGCAGCTATAAGTTTTATCCCTCAATCGCTTAACTTTCAAGTCCAATCAAATCCCATAGTCCGGTATCCTAATCGTTAATCTAGGATACACTACAGAGATTTGAAGCCTAAGCTCTGATACCACTTGTAACGACCCCACCTCCCCCTAAGGCGTACCAGAGGGTTCGGCGGGCCGCCTGCCCAGCTCTCGCCGGGACTCAGTCGTTCGCTAAATCAGAATGGATCCTGGTCAAAAAACGTGATAAGCTGGACTTAACTGAAGAAACAGACTGCTGGGAAATACTTAGAACAGTAAGGGTATTTTGGACTTTTCACGTCCTACGTTGCTCCGATTGAGTTGAAATTTTGTAGGCACCTATAAAATTCCATTATGTACAACTTTTATTCTTTGACCTAAGGCCAAATCGACCTCTAACATACAGTTACAAATTCGGACAGAATGTTGGGGAAAATTTCCAAATTCTGGAATTTCTAGTTTTTAGTGGAACTTTCCTTAATTTCTCACTCCAATCACTACCAAAACACCTTATAAAACCTCAATTGCAACATATAAGCATCATACAACAAATTAGGTAGAATTTCCCCAAACCCTAGTTCATGAAATAAAAAGGGGAAAACTACTAAAACATGATAATCATCCATGATTCCACCACTAAATCAAGTTGCTAAGCTTAATTTCACAAGATTGAAAGTAAAACTTAGAGAGAGAAGCTTTCTTACCTTGACTAGAGGTCACTAAGAGTAGCCCAAGTTTTCTCCTTCCAAAGTCTCACCACAAACCACTAGCTAATCACTCAAGAACAAGTTTAATCGGTTTATTTATTTTGTTTGATTCCTCACTTAGTTGTTGGATTGAAGATGAAATGAAATGTTTTCCCTTGTTGTTTTTCTCCTTGCTCCTCTCGGCCAGCAGCAACAATATGAAGAGGAAATTTGCTAAGTGTTGGAGTTAAATGGATGGTATTAGTCTTGGGTTAAGAAGCCATGAGGTGGTGACAAGTGTCGCCACCACCACCTTTCTTTTTTTCTCTTTCTCTCTTGTTATTTTGTAGCCTCACATTCGGTCAAGCTTGGTGCCAAGAGAGAAGATATTTTGCTCAAGTTCAATAAATTTGTCTGGTAAGAAAAATGGTGGTCAAACGGTGCGTTCAATCGGTAGTGCGCGGAACCCGCCGGATCGCGCCATTTTTCTTAAAAACTCACGTACTAGGGTTTTTACTTCCCATTCACTAACCTTATATCATTGCCACTAGTCACATATTATTTCTCACTTAAAAGTTACTTTTAATCCCCAAATTAATTCTTACTCTGTACCGAAAATTCATCGGCGAAAAATCGCGAAAACCCTAATTTCGCTCCAAACTTGAAACCGAAGCGTAAAACCCTATTTTCTAGGTTTATCTACACTTAATGTGAAATATTTGGGTAGTGGCCTTTGATAAATACTAATTTTCAAATAAAAGGGTATTTTTGAGGAAAAATACAAGGAATTTGCGAGTCCTCACAAACACGAAATATTTCCCATCTCTGATCCAGGAAAAGAAAGAAGATGAGTTCATTAGGCTCCGCCAGGGAAATCAAATCGTCGCTGAATATGAGAGCCAGTTCACCAGGTTATCCAAGTTCGCTCCCAAGTTAATCGTGACTGAGCAAAGGAGGATAAGGCATTTTGTCCAAGGATTAAACGTTGAGATTCAGAAGGACCTGGCCGTAGCCCAACTCAGTACCTTTAGTGATGCTGTAGAAAAAGTTCAACGAGTTGAAAATACGAGGTTACAAGTCAAGAACTTCCAAACCAAGAAAGGGGATTTCCTGAAAGTAGCTCAGAGCAAGAGGATAAGGGTACGCTTTCTAAGATTGGAAGGGAAAACGGGGAAGCACAATTACCGAGGATGTCAAGTGGTACCTCACAGAGAGGCTCAGTCTCCGCTTCCTGTGGTCCCTGCGGGTACTGTGGGAAGCCGAATCACACGGAGGATGTCTGCTGGAAGAAAGGAAGAAAATGTCTGCGTTGTGGGAGCGCAGATCATCAAATCGCGAACTGCCCAGGCCGATCTCGAGAAGGGAGTAGGAGCCAACAGACAACCACGACCAACTCTAACCGGTCGAAGGGGGAGAAGAATGGACCAAAGGTGTCGGCTCGGGCGTATGCACTAGAGCAACATCAAGCCCCTGGCTCGTTTGAAGATAGGGAAGGTAAGATTCTAGTATTCCACCGTCTGACCCCTAGAATGGTGTATGAGACGTTCAATTTGCGAAGGAAAAAAAAAGTATATGAAAGAATTCAATGAGTTTGGCTGGTCAAGGGACACTGATTGGTTAGCTAGGTGCGATGCTCAATTTGAGTGTGAGAAGGAAGCAGTAAAATTTTTGGTTTTCCGAAGAAGGCGATGATTAGGAATTTCGAGAACGAAATTCTTTTAAGGGGGAGAGAGTGTGAGAACCCGTAAATTTTTTGATTTTCTACGCTTTATTTTATTTAATTGTACGCCTTTTATGCATTTTCTTTATTAGGAAAATTTTCTAAATAATTTTTATGAGTAAATATAGTTTTTAGATGATTTTTCTAGTATCGGTTGGTTTTTGAGAAATTAAGAGCATATACCGGACGTGGGACCCACTAGTGCCGAAAGTTCGGAAAAATTTGGCCAGTTAGGTTAAGTTTTGGATACCGGATTTATTTTACCATGTGCTAAGAGATAATTAGAGGTTGTTATATGGATGAGAGTGGAGAGACAAAAGGATAACCATGTATTAATTGAAGTGACAAGTGTCACTTGTTGATTACTTCTTACATTTTGACCATAAGACCATCTTATCCCCTTTACCAAATAAATACCAAAAATTAACCAAAAATCCTCTTATTTTTCCCTCTCTTGGCCGAATTTCTTGGAGAGCAAAAGAAAGAAAAGCTATCAAATTTCTTCTACTCAATCTTGCTCAATCTTTCATTCCAACCGGTTAATCTTCAAATTACTCCATAAAACCTCTTAGTTTAGTGGTATTAAGGTTGGTTGTGAAGTGGTTTGGAAGGCTAAGGTACCAAGTTGCTTCTTTTCTTGGGTTTGCAAGGTAAGTGACCAAGGAACCTTTCCTTTAATCTTGTTAATGTTCAATTGATGGCTTATGAGAGTTAAATAGATGGTTTTAGGTGTTGTTTCATGTCTTGTGGTGGAAATTGGTGAATTTTCATATTTATTCATGATTTTCTATTTTCATATGATTAATATTGTGTGGCCATGGATGATGGTCTAGTATGGGTTAGAATGAAGCTTTAGTATGATAATTGTAATGATTAGTGGAAAATTTCTGATTTGAAGCAAAATATTTCCAGATTAGGGTTTCCATTTTTCCCCTTCTGCCCGGTCCTGTTACCCATAGTTAGAGGCCGAATAGGCCTTAGCACAAAACATGAAAGTTGTATAGAATGATGTTTTATAGTAGCTTCCAAAATTTCAGCTCAATCGGTGCAACGTAGCCTGTGAAAAGACTGAAATACCCCTGCTGCCCTGTTTCTATCCGAACATGCTAATCAGCTTCTGTAATTGGTTGTTGTGACCAGGAATACTACTGATTTGGTTGTCGATGTCTTCTTAAAACTTAAATCCTTGTATCTTATCTTGAAAATGGCTTTGGAATCACTTGAATTGGAGTTGTATATGCTGAGATATGACTGAATGAATCAGGACTGCCACAGTAAACTTCGAATTGGAAAAATCTGGAGTTGTTTTGGTAAATTTTACCTAGTTAGGGTGAGAACTGGACTGAGTGGTCTTCATGGAAGTTATAGCTCTCTGTCTTAGCTTTGAAATGGTGTAAATTACACCCCAATCCAATAAGTGTAGCTCCAGTTGTGTTAGTTCCGCTTAATGACATCAAAACTGTCTTTTGGTTCTAGGTTTATAATTGGGGCTTTTCTAGGGTTTCTTTGTTGAGCTACCATTTGGTTGTTTTGAAGGTTATTGTGGCTCTAATTAAAGGTGTTTAATAGTTTTTGATTGGGTGTTGAGGTTTGGTTGGAAAGGTAAAGAAGATTAGGGGATGTGCTGTCAAAATTTTGGCGGGAGCTTCTGCGCAGTCTCAGGAGATTTGCTATATCTTGATGTAGAAATGTCAGAATTGAGTTCCTTTTATTGCATTTTAAACTAGATTCATAGGGCTATCAACCATGTAATTTCAGATGCTGTTTCTATCTGTACAATTTATGGTGATTCTTCAAATTTGACTGAAATATTGTGCCTGTTCTGTCTTTTACTGGTTGAAGCAGCAATTTAAGGCTCGAATTTGACTGCCTTGTGTTTTGAATCTTACAATGGTGTTTTCTGGAAAGTTATAGCCCTGTGAATGTATTTTCCAACGGTATAACTTTTACTAATTTTGGACTTACAAAACTTGAGATATGATTTTTCATATAGGGTTGCGTGAAACTGGAAAATCCTATTTTCCTAGTATTGATCTTGCTTTCATTATCTATTTCAAATTTGGAATTGGTCAGTCATTGTAGGTAGGACTTTGAGGTTGTTCATGCTTTTAAGACTAATTGTTACCTTTTCACTCCGAGGTCACCTCTTTGCTTTGCATTAATGGTTCTTTTGATTAGGCATATGGCTCGTAACCGAGTCTCACTTGCGAATTCCATACTAGGTCTTGGAGTAGAGTCTTAAGTGTTTGCCTTGATTGTTCTAGGAGGTGCCGACGATTAAAGCCACACTTGGGAAGGAAACTTTTGAAGTTATTCTTATTTGAACTGGTGAGTGTATCACTCCCCTGAATTATTGCTAAACTGGTTTCCTGTACTTGCAAATAGCTAGTTGAATGTCTTTCCTGACTGTTTATCTTGTATGAGACGAGGGTGTACTTTATCACACTCGTTCTCTTGCCTGTACTGAACAAACTGGAATCTATTATTTGTACTTGTTATGTACTTGAACTTGTTACTTGCACTTGTTATGATGTCGTTTGGAAGAATATCCAACGACCTTCCTGTTAAACCTGAGCTCAACCTCATGGGGAGTTAATTAAATCGAGCCAGCGAGGGCTTGGTCGAGATAATTGACAATCCATGGGTGCCTGTTCCTGGGGGAATCATTGGGTATTGAGACTCTTGATTCCGGTATACTCGAGTATTACTATTCCTGTTCCTGTTTGGCGTTCGGGCCCGGTAAGGGGTGTGTTTGATGTACGGGATTTTGGCGTTAAAGTGGTGATCTACTGGACTGGTTCCTTTATTTGAATGTTGACGGAGGGTCAACAAGACTGGATCAAGTATAGCAATGGGGATTTGGCTCCTGAGAGCCACCTGTATCCTTTACATTGTGACATTCATTCATTTCTCGTATTTGATGTGAATATGTGCCTCCAAAGTGCTTTCACATGAATTCTACTGATTCTATTGTTTATACTGTTGGTACCTCATTGAGCTTCTAACTCACCCCGTTCCGTTATCCTTGTTTTCCTTACAGGAAATCACCTTTTGAAGACTATGATGTTTTGAAGCATGAGTTGAGCTAGTTTAGTATTCTTTTGTATAGCTCCTCGATGGTTGGAAAACCTTAAATGTATTTTAACCAAACAATTTCCTTTTGAATTGTAAATTTGCAACCATGTGTATCTCAAGCTGTTGTGCTTGTTTGGGTTTCGGATAGTGAATGTTATCTTCTCGAAGTTCTTTTGAGCGGTCGGTAGGGTTTACGCTTGTTCCGGATCCGTAGTCCCGGCGAGAGCTGGGCAGGCAGTCCGCCGAACCCTTTGGTTCGCCTTAGGGGGATGTGGGGCTATCACAGTAGGTGGACCGGTGGACCAGGTGATGCGCCGACGAGTCCTTAGGTATCAGAGGAAGGTCGGGGAACCCTATATGCTGTATTCTCCCTTCGGTCGGAAGAATCGACCGTGTGAGTGTCGACATACTTATGGATACCCTGACGAGGTTGTTATGGCTATAGATGACGAGCGACGTCGCCTAGGTAAGGCGGTTGACACTCTAAGGGCTCAGTTGGAGGAGGCCAGAGAAGTGGGCCATGGACAGGCCATGTGTTTGTGTGACCTCGAGGCGGGGTTACGAGCTGAGGAGAAGCGGACGTATACTCTCGGTCGTCAGCTTGAGGAGACCCACCGCCACCTCTTCGCTTTAAAGGGGCAGATGAGAGAGAGAACCCGTGGTATTACGTGAGGTTCTCTTGGATGTACCTGTAGAGGTGCCACCTAGGGCTGGCGGCGCGGGACAGATGGATGGAATAGACTCTATGGGCTCTGTAGGGGATTCCGCTAGGGCCGTTACTTTGACTTGTTTTGTTGACTCTTTTGGAGCCGGTGTACTCATGACCTAATATATTTTGTATTGGTTGAATGTTGGTTGTTATGTGGACTGCTATGTGTATACTTTTGGCGTGAATTGTATATATATGTATATAGTTTAGTGCATCATATTTCGATATTTTATTATTTTAGTTATTTCATGTATTTTATAATTTTCAATGCTTTGAACTCGTACCATATTTTGTTTCAATTATAGAAGTTATAAAGCAATCAAATGGAGACCCGTGATCGAGGTGGGGGTAGAGGACGAGGACAAGGAACTGAATGGGTAACCAATAAAAATGTAAATAGACAAGCCGAGACCCAAGTAGCTACAACCATACAGCGAATGGTTGATTTGTTAGAATAAATGATTAACCAACAGGGTCAAGACCAGGTGCAGCATCCCGGAAATCATGAGGGATAGGACCGTGCCTTAGAACTATTTCAGAAGTTTCTACCACCAAAATTTTTGGGTTGACCTAACCCTGACATAACTGAGAGTTGGTTGGATTGAATGTTAGATATTTTCACTACATTAGGATACTCGGAGGAACGGCAAATAGATTTCGCCGTTTTTCAATTTGAGGGGGCGACTCGAGCCTGGTGGAATGTGATTCGAGCCAAATGGGATAGAGAGCAGACCCCATGGACATGGGTTAATTTCACCCATGAGTTTAATGAGAATTACTTACCGCCACTTGTTCAAGAAAGGCGAGAGAATGAGTTTATACGACTGTGTCAAGGAACTATGAGTGTGGCGGAGTACGAGACCCAGTTTACAAAACTCTCTCATTTTGCTCTGGATTTAGTACTGACAGACCAAAAGAGGATTCGTCTGTTTGTCCAGGGCTTGAATGTGGAGATTCAAGAGGCACTGGGGGCTGCTCAATTGGAGACATATAGTCAAGCTATTGAAAAAGCACAAAGAATTGAAAATATTAAGAGTCAAGTAAAGGTTTTTCATGATAGGAAAAGAAAACAACCTGACACAAGCAGTTATATTGACGGACAGAGCTCGAGGAGCGAGCCACCATCTAAAATGGGCTAAGGAGTAGGTGGTCCACGATCAGCAGGGATCTCGAATCAAGGAAATTTTGAGAAAGGTCAGACAGGGAGAGAGACCCAGAGGGGTACCTCACGTGGAGGTCCGACCTTAGGACCCAGAATGACATGTGGATTTTGTGGGGCTGGTAACCACATAGAAGATAATTGTTGGAAGAAAGGGAAAGAGAGGAAATGCTACTGATGTGGTAGTGCTGAGCACCTGATTGCTCAGTGCCCTCACTTGTCAAAAGAAGGAAATTTTCCAAGAGCAGAAGGGAGCACTTCTAAGCCGACCAATACAGCGGGTAATCGACCGAAAGTGCTGGCAAGGGTCTATGCAATGGTACATCAAGAGGTGACTGACCATTGGCAGTCATCGAAGGTACACTCCCTATCTTCCATCGTATTGAGGTTTCTTTCTAATCGTTTTGAACGATTACTGGCATTAAGGCCGAGTACAACGGAATTATTATGTTGTAAAGATCTTATAGAATTCGATCTTCGAGACATTTAAAATTCATTGAGAATATGTAAAGACCATTGAGACTTTGAGATAAGGATTACATGGTTGGTTCTTGGATTGGAATACATAGAGTGACAAATTTCTTGAGGTGATCTTTACTAGTAATGATGAACTCGTTAATGAGATATTAGAGTATTCCAACCCTTAGCTCGTAAAAAGATTAAGAATGCACGATTTACGTGATATCAAGTATGGAATAGGTTTTTAATAAGAAAGAGCAAAATGCAGAAGAGATATCGGGGATGTTTGATTTAAAGGTCGGAATTTCGAGGACGAAATTCTTTTAAGGGGGAAAGAGTGTGAGAACTCGAAAATTTTTGGTTGCTTACGGAAAATTCCAGCTTGTGTGGTTAAATTTCAGCTTCAGGGTTTCAATTTGAGCTTTATTGTGGTTGGTCTTGGAGCTATCAAGTGGCTCAAATTGAAGGGTATTGTGGCCCTAGTTAGGTGTGTTTTATAACTTATGTGTTGTGTGTGCAATTGTGGTTGATTTGAGTTGAGATTGGTGATGGATTGTAGGGTGGAAAGTAAAGGAATTTAAGGGGAGATGCTGTCCAAATTTTGGGGCAACTTGATTCCTTCAACTTTGGCTTCATTTTTCACTTTGATCCATATCAAATCAGCTTTTAGTCAAAACATGAAAATTTTAGTTCTATGCTTCAGCTTTCCAACGCATCTGAAAACACCTCAATCAGACTTTTGTAGCCTGAGTTATTGCCATTTGAATCCAGTGCTGACAACCAGACTGACAATGAAATTCTGGTTCTATAATCTGCAAATTTGACCTAGATCAACTAAAAACTGGGTTGACTTGTCTTTATGAAAGTTGTAACCCTTTGTCTTAGTTTCGAAACGCTACCTAGTACACCTTGATCCAATAACCACAACTCTAGTTATGGTTGAAACCGTACAACCCATTGTCATACCGTTTTCCGTCGCGCGCACCGTTTTCATTTCCACGCGCGCGCATGTATTTCTTTGCCCTTTTTACCGTTTTGGCCGTTTTAGTCCTTATTTCCATTGTGATGGTTGTTTGACTGATAGTTGGGTATAATCTTCTATCGCAGGCAGTGACGACCCGTATAAATTACCTTGATTTGCGTGCTAGTTATTTTGGGCGAGTAACTGGGTTTGTTTATGTAATAAATGATCAAAGTGCTTTGTATATGTTAATTGGGTACTTAGGCGAGGGTGTACTTTATCTCACTCGACTTAAACCCATTCTCTGTTCTTGATTTAATATTTGAGAATACATGCCTTATGTTGAGTATCGCTCCTTGTGCTGTGTGCTGTTGGGTGATTACATGACTTGAGTATTTTGATGAGTACTTTGTTGAGAGATATTCTTTGTGAGAGATTAGATATCTCAGGGTTCGGTTCCAGCCCAATTCCAAGGGCAGACGGACTGGATTTACTGTTGCTCGAGCTGTTGTGTGTTGATGACTGGCCAGTGGAGATTGATAAGGTGAACGGGGAAAGTAAGTGGAGTCTACGGATTATGAGTATTTTGGTTAATGGAGTGTCAACAGGTGGTCAAGCGGGGAATTGAACTGGCTTTGAAGCCACTTGTATCCTACTATTATGATGTTACGTTTCTGTTTATTGATGTGAAATATCTTGATTTACGTGTTTATTCGGATGTGTTTTACGTTTTCACCTCGATTATTCACTAAGCATATAGCTTACCCCATTCCATTTGTTTTCTTAGCAGGGGCCGACGCGGGGATTGTTCGGGAAGGTGTATAGTATAGGTGTCTTTTGGTTTATAGAATCGTTGAATTTGCCCTAGTACTTGTTGTAAGTTGACTAGTAAAATGTATATATATGTTGTGGTGGTTATAGTTAGTAGCTTCTTTAGGGTTTACTTTCTGGTACTAGTAGTGTGTATGGCTTGATGTAACAGTTTTATACAACTTTTGATGATGTAATAGTGTAAATAGAACTCTATTTTAGCGTGAAGTCTATTTTTTCATTTTTTTTAAGTATCGAGTCCTGGCGCGAGTTAGGCAGACGATCTGCTAAACCCGTTGGTACGCCTCTGGGTACAGTGGGGTTATCACAGTAGAAGCCAGGGATCAACCTATCATTTCTATATTGGAGTGAATTAGAGAATATCTCATGAAAAGAATACAAAAAAAGAGAGTTACAATGGAGAAAAACAAGTGCCTCGCTGGACCACTCATTAGATGAATTGTGGAAAAGAGGGTTAAGCATGCTGCTCAATAGCAGCCAACATGGAATTCACACATAGGTTATCAAGTAAAAGGGCGTAGAGAGGCCCAGTTTGCTATGGACCACAAAAAAATGAATGCACTTGTAATTTGTGGGTAGTGAGTGGAATTTCCTATTGTCATATCATTACTACTATACATAGAACCAACAAGGAACCACACAAGATGCTTGATATATGTTACAACAAGGACCTATTCATTACATTGTATGATAATGTATTGCAATCCATCTGTGGTGAAATTCAATGGCTCCAATCAACAATGTTAGATTTGGACCCACCAATTAGTGTAACTCAACCTGGCAGGCCAAGAAAAGTTAGGAGAAGGGATGTAACTAAGGGAAAAAAATCACAAAAGGTGATTGAGGAAGCGGATTGTTATCCATTGTAGGAAGTGTGGGACCATTGGGCACAATGCTGTCACTTACAAAAATCAGCAGAATATAGTTGAAGGGGCAATCATCTACTCTGCAAACCACTAGGTGAGGGGGAACCTAGTTCTCAGCAGCAACAAATTCTAGTAAAGAGACCACTTGTGAGTTAACTATTTGGTTTATGTATCTACAATTATGTTTCTGTAATTTATGTAGCCATGATACTATTTAAGTTGTTTATTCTTATTTGTAGACAAGCCAAAATTAGGGTGAATGAAAGAAAAGTAAGAATCAGCAGTAGAACCAACAGCAAACTCAAGAGGGTGCCTAGCAACCTTCTTACTAGCAACAAAGACAGTAACCAAATCAACCACAGAAGAAAAATAGAGCTAAAAGACCTTTGTTTGATTAGACAAGCAATTTATAAATCTTAATTATGTTTACTTGGGTAAAGAGCCTCCATTTATTGTTGGAAATTGGAAAGGGGGAGAGAGAGGCCGAATAAGAGAAGCAAGAGGAGGAGGTTTTACGCCTGGAAATAGCCAAGGAACAGTTAGTTAATCTAATTAGAAGAAGTGACAAATCTGATTATTATTTTTTTGAAACCAAGAACTTGGTTGACTGCATTTATAGGTGAATTGCCAAATGCTTTGGATGGATGTAGCCTTGAACAATGTTTTTGTGCAGTTTTTTATTATGTTGGGGATGTCAAAGATTCTCATCATGTCTAGGTTTTTGGATAGAATGTTATCCTATTTGGAAGTGTATATTGGACAATGTTTCCCGACTAGCTTTTGTTATTAAGTCAATCCATTATTTTGTTGTTGCTAATATCTTTCATCTTAGTCTTTTATATATGAAATGAAATGTTTATGTGACAGCCCCACTTTCCCCTAAGGCGAACCAAAGAGGTTAGCGGACTGCCTGCCCAACTCTCGCCAGGACTAACGGTGCAGGCAAACACAATCTAAGACGTTTCGGAAAAATAATACGCGCTCACACAAGCCGAAATCGCAAAATAGCCAAACGCAAACTAAACCGTCGGTGAATAGTGGGTGCCATGTCATATAACTCGGAAAAACATTCCCAAACTAAATAGGACACAGAAACAGGGTTAAAACAGTGTTATACACATACGTTTGTAAATTTACAAAACAAAAGGGAGATAATTGGATCAAAATACATTTAGGGTTTTGCCCAAAAGGAGCTATTCAAATTACATTCACATAAGCTCAACTCGGCAACCAACATTCATAGCCTTTCCAAAAGTATTCAAATTCCTGTAAGGAAAACAAAAGGAATAGAGTGAGCTTACGCCCAGTGAGATACTACCATTCAAGCAGCAAAGTTCATATAAGCATAAAGCTTTTCATTCCAATTCATCAAAAGTAAGCCAATAGCACGCATCAATAGAGTTAATAAAAGGATACGGGCGGCTCTCAAGAGCCCTTTTCCTCGCTTGCATTCTTGATCGGACCTCATTGACCCTCCGTCAATGTTTAAGAGTAACCAACCGTAGGCTCCACTTTACTTCCATTCCTTCCACCCAACATACCCCTACCGGGCCCGAACTCCAAACAGTAGAAATTTGGTAATACTCGAGTATACCGGAATCAAGAGTCTCACTACTACAAGATTCCATATAACAGTCCCCATGGCTCGTCAACTTTCACGACCAAGCCCTCGCTGGCTCGATTCAATCGACTACCAATGGGGTTGAGCTCAGTAGTAACAGTAAAAGCCGTTGGATCCTCGTCCAAACGACACCAAATCCAGTTTTCCATGTACATTTCAAGTACCACAGTGAAACAGTAGACAGTCGTGTATAATACAAAAGGGGGTGAGGGCGATCAAGTACACCCTCACTTTAATCAGTTTCAACAGTGCAAATAAGCCTTCAAGGCATCAAGTTCAATATAATAAAGCCACATTGTAAACAAACAAGTGAGTAGTATACTCACCAAGCAAGCAAATGATATTTCATAAACCTCCGCCCAAAGAGCGTCTTGGACCACCGTCACGTCCTAAAACATTCAAATAAGCACAATAAGACTCGATTACAGGTCATAAACCAATTCCAAATACTACCAAAATAGGGCTCCATAAGAATGTATAAGCACTAGAGTAAACCAGGGAAATCCGGAAATGGAATTAAGCTCTAAACCATAAAAACAGTTTTGACATCATTTTGCGGTTTTGGCACCATTGGTACTACGATTATCAGATGGAGGTGTAATATACACCGTTTCGAAGCTAAGAGGTAGGGCTACAATGTTGAAGAAGGCTACTCAGTCCAGGTTTCTAGTGTAACCAGGTCAAAAATTCAATATACTAAACCAGAACCGCAAAAACAGGTGAACAAACCGCATTCTGGTTCAAACATCATAAGTCAGGCTACCTAAGTCCAAATCAAGTGATTCCAAAGCCATCCGAAATCTAAGACACCAGGATACATTTCTTCAGAAGGTGTCAATAACCAAATCAGAAGCATTCCCAATCAAATTAACCAATTACCAAAGCTGATTACCAAGTTCGGGTAGAAACAGGGCAGCAGGGGTATTTCAGTCTTTTCATAAGCTACGCTACTCCGATTGATCTGAAATTTTGTAGGCATCTCTAAAATATCATTCCCTACAACTTTCATGTTTTAACCCAAGGCTAATTCGGCCTCTAACTATGATGAACAGTGCCAGGCAGAATGAGGGGGAATGAAACCCTAACTTTCACAATTTCCTTCCAAAACAGAAATTTCCTGCAATTAACCACAATTTACACCTTCTAGCTTCATTCTAGATCAATTCCCATCATCATACAAAGCCACACCATATGAATCATATTAAATCAGAAAAATCATGATTAAATAGAAAATGTCATCAATCTCCACCAAAATCAAGAAATAACACCTAATCACATCCCTTAAGCTACCACAAGTCATGAATTAACCATCATTAGATAGAGGAGAGGGGTTCCTTTACTACTCACCTTAGTAACCAAAGAAAAGAGACCACTTAGCACCTTAAGCTTCCAAACAACTTCACCAATCACCTAAATACCCCTAAACTAATAGGTTTTATGGAGTAATTTGAAGATTAACCGGTTGGAATGAAAGATTGAGCAAGATTGAAGGTAAGAAAATTGAGTAGTTTTTC
Organism: Coffea eugenioides; assembly: GCF_003713205.1. Classification (NCBI taxonomy): domain Eukaryota; kingdom Viridiplantae; phylum Streptophyta; class Magnoliopsida; order Gentianales; family Rubiaceae; genus Coffea; species Coffea eugenioides. Next base: position 193,606 of record NW_020864841.1, read on the forward strand.
TTCTTTTTTCTTGAGAAAGAGCCGGCCAAGAAGCTTGGAAATAAGGGTGAATTTTGGTCAATTTTTGATTTAAATGGTAAAAGGATGAATAGTAGTCATAACTCAAGACTTATTCTCCATGTGACACTTGTCACTTCATTAAATGCATCTCTATCTCTTTGTTCCTCTCACACCAATTCACTTGGTAACCTCTAATTATCTCTTAACACCCGGTAAATTAAACCCAGTATCCAAAACTTAACCTAACTGGCCGAATTTTTCCTAACTTTTCGCCCTAGTGGGTCCCACGTCCGGTATACACTCTTAATTTCTCAAAATCTAACCAATACTAGAAAAATCTTCTAAAAACTATATTTACTCATAAAAATTATTTAGAAAATTTTCTAATAAAGAAAATGCATAAAAGGCGTGCAAATAATTAAAATAAGGCCTAGAAATAAGGAAATTTACGGGTTCTCACAGTTTAGGCATGAAACTTTGATCTAAATAATCATTCAACCAAACTAATATTACATTGTCCAGCAACAAAAGTGCAAACACTTCTCATTCTATCCTACCATAACTACTACTACAAGTACTATAGATTTTTCACAATCAATCTTTTTTCATTGACTACCAGCGAGACCCCAAAATTTATAAGCCACCTTCAATTTGCATTATTCTACTAGATACAGGACCAATTTGCAGCATCCCTAAAGAACCTCCTTTACTGTTTAGCTAAACTATAACCATTAATAGTAAACTCAACAAACTAACTACAAGTAGCCTTACAAGAAAGTTGCTACTCTGACGCTCTCAATTTTGCCTTCAATTTCATAGCTTTTGCCTCAAATTTCCTAGCAATATCTTCAAATGCATCTCTTTGCCTTTTTATTGCATTGATCTGTGACGACCCCATTTCTCCTTAGGGTGAACCCTAGGATATCGGCGGGCCGCCTGCCTAGCTCTCACCAGGGCTCGATACGAGTCAAATTTAAACTTAAGGGTAAACAACCAATAATAAAAGTAGATACAAAGAAAGGTCACTTTCTTAAATAAACATTCAAATCTTACATCACAAGTTACCAAAAGATATATCAACTTTCCCCAAAAATACAACCACCAAAAGTCGACTAATCAATTACATCCAAAATTCTAATCAAAAGGTAATCAAGTCGGCTTCCCCAAAATCTTTCCGTTCCGAGCTTCTGTTAAGGAAAACAAACTACGGGGGTGAGCTAACACTCAGTGAGGCCAAGAAAAGCATGCAAACATATAGTTCAAGTAACAATAACACTGGTACGAGAAATATAGATAGAAAGTTCAAGTAATTCACAATTAACAATAAAGCACACTCAATAAGGATACGGAAGCTCTCAGAAGCTAGATTCCTCTTGCTTTGCCGAGGATCGATCCAATACCTCCACGTGATGAAACTCCGTCAACCGGGTAGATATCAAGTCTGTAGAACTCTACTTACTTCCCCCATCCTTTATTTCACCCTCTTGGATTCGTAATCAAATACTCACTGGGAGGGCAATACTACTCAAGTATGTCAAGCAAGATCTCAAAAGATCAAACTTATGATTTTCTCATGGTTCACCAGGCTTCTCGACCAAGCCCATGCCGGCTCGAGTCGTAAGGTTGGCCAATGAGTTTTGGGCGTCCCCAGATGTACAATTACAATTTCCAAATTCACTCAATTCACTTAACAATTCACTTCACACAATTCAATTATAAATTCACGTAAAAGAGAATGAGTGCGATAAAGTACACACTCGTCTCAACAATTCCAAATTTCTCAATTAACAAGAAACAATTCAAGTATGTAGCATCAATTCAAATACTTAACACTCACCAATTCAAAAGTAAGTGAGTAAACAAAGCTCTTCAATTGTCCATACCGGGATTCCTTTCGAAACCCTCTTATGCACCTGAAGAAATAGTGACCAACCATCACTTACATACACTCACATTTCTTTCAAACACAACAAGCGGAACTAAATTCAGAATTTTGAGCATCAAGATATAATAGTTTGAAACTGGCTGATTTTCGCAACCTGTTCAGAGGATTTCCAGTCACCAGGCCTCAACACAGTTTTGAAATCAGACCATAACTAACTCTATACAAGTCCAAATTGAGAATGGTTTATGGATTTAGAAACTAGATTCAAAATGCTACAATTCATCAGAAGACATCATTCTCAAAATCTTTTCACAAGTGAGACAAATTCGAGCCACAAGATGCAGCTTCCTAGTTTCTCTCGGACAGATAGGCAAAACAGGTCAGTCAACTTTCCCAATTTGGTACGGTTTACTCAAATGAACTAGTAGGGGATTCTTATACCATTTGAAAACTCTAAATGTCTAGTTTCGAATGCCATAAACGGCACTCAATTTCGACTTTTGTACAAAGAGTTATGTTCAGACAAAGTACCCCTATCCGGCTACCCTAGTAACCAGTTTCCAGATTTCGAACTTTCTCCAAAACTCAAGTTTTGTATAACCGATTGAAATGATTTTCGAAATACACTTTTCACACACATAGTACAACATATATCAATCAGTTTAGCAGCCAAATAAACAACAAAATTCGAATTCAAAGCAAGACAACAAGAACAGAAATTTTGGCCAGCATCTCTCTTGGTTTTCTTCCAACTTTCACTCCACTACCAAGCCAATCTCAAGCCAAAATTCACATAAACAACAATAATCAAGCAATAACCTCAAGTCAGCTACCTCATAAGTTACCTCAAGGCCACTAGCTTAGAATATAAAGTAAGATTAAAGTTTCCTCATGTCCACTAGCCTAGAATCTTGATTTGGGCTTCAAATCCATGAAATCCATCCACTAAACTTTGTATAAATTGAAAGATTAAAAGAGGTGAAGGGGTTACCTTCCAAAGCAACTAAACCCTAGTTGTAAGTGAGAGTTTTCCTCCAATATTTCACCAAGCAACACCTCAAGCTTTCACCTTTCTTCTAGTTGGAGCAAAAATCCAAGGAATTGTGAGTTGGATGATGAAGAACAAGCAAGATTGGAGTGTAAGAGATGAAGTTTTCTTTCCCCCCTTTTGCTTCCCTTGCTCGGGTGAGGGAGTGTTTGTGGTTTTGAATTTTGTGGAAGAAAGGTGTTGGACAAGCGAACTTAAAGTTGCAAAAAGTCAACTCTTAATAGTAGCTAAATAGTATTGTGTACCACCACTTTCTCTGTTGTTTGTTACACTTATACACTAATCTTCCAAGGTAATTCCTCTAACACTGTAATTACTCATGCTTACTAGTCTAGTATTAAATCCTCAAATCTCCAATTAGTCGTACCAGTGCAACTTTAGAGAAACTTTCGACGTGCACGCGATAAAGCGAAATTCAAGGGGAATTCATGCAATACTAGTATAATTAAATAACACTAGGGCAAACAATTATAAAAATGACTAAATTAAGAATAAAAACATGAGTCTTCACATCCTCTCCCCCTTAAAAGAATTTCGTACAAAATTCATACCTTGGTTTGGAAATAGGTCTGGATATTTCTTTCGAATCTCCTCCTCTACTTCCCAAGTTACTTCCTCTATTTCGTGATTCTTCCATAACACCTTTACCAGAGGAATTCGCTTATTCCTTAGTTCCTTACCTTACGATCCAGAAGCTTCACTAGTTTCTCCTCATAGGTCAGTGCCTCGTCGATATCGATATTTTCTGGTTGCAGTACATGGGAGGGATCTGGATGATACTTCTTGAGCATAGAACATGAAAAACATTATGAATTCAAGACAAATTCGGTGGCAGTTCCAACTTATAAGCTACGTTTCCCACACGTTAGAAAATCTTATAAGGTCCTACAAATCTAGGTTGCAACTTCTTTCCTTTTCCTGCCATCAAACTTGCTTTTAGAGGAGTGATCTTAAGAAAAACTTGATCTCCAACCATAAATTCTAAATTCTTCCTTCGATTATCTGCATAACTCTTTTGACGGCTCTGGGCTGTCTGAATCCTTTGGCGTATTAACTTCACTTTTTCTCGCGCCTCTTCAATCCATGGTACTACAGTTAGGTCTAAAATCTTTCTTTCACCTATTTCATCCCAACAAATCGGACATCTACACTTTCGTCCATAAAGAGTTTCATACGGAGCCATTTGAATGGATGAATGGAAACTATTATTGTAAGCAAATTCCACTAATGTCAAGTACTTACTCCAACTCTCTCCAAAATCCAAAATTCATGATCTCAACATGTCCTCAAGGGTCTGAATTGTCCTCTCCGACTGTCCATCTGTCTGTGGGTGGTAGGTAGTGCTAAAATTCAATTTAGTTCCTAGCATTTCTTGCATCTTCTGTCAGAACCGAGAAACAAACCGAGGGTCTCGGTCAGATACAATACTTACTGATAGCCCATGTAGCCTTATAATCTCATCCAAATATAACTTAGCTAACTTCTCCAGCGGGTACTTCATACTAATCGGCAGAAAATGAGTAGATTTGGTCAATCTATCTACTATCACCCAAACGGCGTCATAACCTCTTTGTGTCCTCGGTAATCCAGATACAAAATTTCATGGTGATATTTTTGCATTTCCACTCGGGTATCTCTAAAGGTTGCAATAGACCAGATGGTTCTGATGCTCGGCTTTAACCTGCTGGCAAATCAAACAAGTCTGGACAAATCGAGCAATTTTCCTCTTCATATTCTCCCACCAATACAGACTCTTCAAGTCTTGGTACATTTTATTTCTTCCAGGATGTATTGTATACCTAGAACAATGAGTTTCTTCTAAGATTTCTCTTTTTAGCCCTTCATCCTTTGGCACCACAATACGATTTCGAAACCTTAGTACACCATTTACTCCCAAGTTAAAATCTGACTTTTCTCCCTTTTTAACTTTCTCCAACCACTTTTGTACTTCAAAATCCTTCTCTTGTGCCCCCTTGATACGATCCAGCATAACAGATTTCACGACAATGTTCCAAGGATTACCTTTCTTGGTTCAAACGAGGGTTCCAACTACTAACCTCTTCCAACAAGTGTAACTCTTTGATCATCAATCCTGCTACTTGTACTTGACGACTTAAAGCATCTGCTACCACATTAGCTTTTCCTGGGTGATAATTAATCGTGCAATCATAATCTTCCAAAAACTCCATCAATCTACGTTGTCTAAAATTCAACTCTTTTTGGGAAAACAAGTACTTAAGGCTCTTGTGGTCTGTAAAAACCTCAAACGTCACCCCATATAAGTAATGTCTCCACTTCTTCAATGCAAATACTACAGCTGCTAACTCCAAATCGTGAGTTAGATAATTTCTCTCATGAAGTTTTTGTGACAGCCCCACCTTCCCCTAAGGCGAACCAAAGGGGTTAGCGGACTGCCTGCCCAGCTCTCGCCAGGACTACGGTACAGTTTACGTCGATCTATAACGTTCCGGAACATCCCATAGCACGTAAACAAGTCAAAAGAGTCAAAAGAAAAAAAACGAAAAATTTGCCGAAGATGAATAGTGCAGGCCACGTCAGAATCCGGCCGGAATCTGGCCGGATTAGCGGCCGGATTCTTGGCCGGATACTGTCCAGTGAGCAAACTTCACGGATTCAAAATTTCTCAAACAATCCGGCCGACAATCCGGCCAGTTTCTGGCCGGATTCCTGGCCGGATTCAGTCCAGTGAGCTTCTGCCAAATTTTTTTCTTTTGCCGTTTGAAAGCCGAATCGTTCCGAAGTTCATCCAAACATCAATTTAACATATAAACATGGAAATCCAACATTTACAACCATAGTGTCATGCCAAAAACCATCTATCATGAATATACATACTCGGTTTGCCAATCAAAGCAAATGAACCCAATACACAATAGGGTTTCATTCGACAAGCTAAACAAAAGCCATTTACACTAGCTCAACTTGGCAATCGACTATCCAAATCAGTCCCAAAAGTAATTACATCCCTGTAAGGAAAACAATTGGAACGGGATGAGCTAAAGCCCAGTGAGTTACTACCACATAAGCAACTAAGAGCATATAGCATAACCTTTCATTTCAAGTACACAATTAAGGAATGAAACACATCGATAAAAGGATACGGACGGCTCTCAAGAGCCCATTTCCACGCTTCCATTCTTGATCCAACCTCATTGACCCTCCGTCAATGTTGAAGAGTAACCAACCGTAGACTCCTCTTCTCTCCCATTCCTTCCACCAAACATCCCCCTACCGGGCCCGCACTCCAAACACTTGCACTGTGGTATTACTCGAGTATACCGGAATCAAGAGTCTCTCATACTACAAGATTCCTTATAACTTTACCCAAGGCTCATTAATTGTCACGACCAAACCCTTGTCGGCTCGATTCAATCAACTACCAATGGGGTTGAGCTCAATGATAACATTTGTAGTCGTTGGATACTTGTCCAATCGATACCAAGTCATGTATTTCATTTCATATATCAGTTCATATAACTTTCCAATAACTTTCCAATAACTTTTCAATAACATGTGAAACAATAAGTGAGAGTGATAAAGTACACTCTCACATCAATCCATTAACATACAACATCTGAAGTTCAAATATCAAAGCCATATAATAGCACACAAGTGAGTAGTACACTCACCAATCAATTAAGTGCTATTTCATGCACTTCCGTCAGGAGAATGTCGTGAGCTATCGTCACGCCCTAGAACATGTAAACAAATACCATAAGACTCGATAACGAGTCATAAAGTCAAACCAATTATCGCCCAATAGGGTTTCATGCATGGAAATTCAAGGGTTCAATACTTAACCTTTACTCAAGTCGAGAATATAGTTTTCTAAATCTCGAGTAAAAATGCGGGCAGCATGCCCTTTGTGTTTACCAAATTTTCCAGCCATAAGGCTTCATTATTTTTCTTCAATCACAACCCAACAACACACATATAAGCATTTCATGTCAAGAGCCGTTCCATAGCTCACAATATCATAAAACAAGAAACCATACCGAGCCATAAACAACACCAAGTCACAACCCCAATAGGGTTTTATAAACATATACAAGCATGAAAGCAAACCAGAAATTAAGAAAGGCTTTAATGTTGGCCTTGATAAGAAAACCGGTTTTGACGTCATAATACGGTAATGGCACAACTCTCACTACAATGATCGGTTGGGGGTGTAAGACCCACCGTTTCGAAGCTATGAAACAGGGCTACAACAATGTAGAAGGCCTCTCAGTCCAAATCCTAGCACAACTAGGTCAAAAGTGCCAAATACCAAACCAGAATTACCAAAACAGATTTGCAAAACACACAAAACTGTAATACGTCAATCTCAGCCTACACAGGTCCAAATGCCGAAATTCCAAAGGCATAAGTTAGCTAAGACATCCAGATACATATCCTTAGAAGACACCAACTTCAAAATCCAAACCAATTCCAGTCAAAACAGGCAATTACTATCGCAGTTCAGACATTCTGTGCACCAAAAACAGCAACAGTAAAAACGGCATAACTCACTCTACACTTGTCCAATTTCCCTGAAATTTTGCAGGCACACTAAACTCATCAATACCTACAACGTTCATGTTTTGAGTAAAGTCCAATTAGGCCTCTAGCTATGACCTAAAATTTCGGACAGAATAGGGGTTCAAGAACCCTAACTTTTCACATTTCATTCCAAATCCAAAATTGATTGCATTTAACAACAATTCACACCTACTAGAGCCAAAGCCCCTTATTACCAAGCATCATACTAGTCCACAACATCAAAATCATATGAAACCAGAAAATTCCTCATAAAATGGAAAACTTCACCAAATCAAGCCAAACCAAGAAATAAATCATATAATCCAACACTCAAGCCACTTCTAAGCATAATAGAACCATCATTAGGTGTAGTAGGGTGTTCAAGCATCACTTACCAAGAAATTAAGAGAGATAGAGAGGTTGGCCACCTTAGAGCTTCAAAACAACTTCACTAATACACTTACAAGCACTAGAAGAAAGGTTTTTATGGAATAGAATCTAGTGTAGGCTTTTGTTCTTGCAAGATTGAGTGAAATGGAAGCTTGAGAGTTGAAGAAATTCCTTTCTTCTTTGCAAGGAGAGGGCCGGCCATAAGAGGTAAGAAAATGGTGATTTTTGTGCATTTTTTTGATATTTAAACCTTTGGTCAAAAAAGTCAAGAAAGTGAATAGTGTTTCTTAAAGTCCAACAAATGAGAAGGTGACACTTGTCACCTTATTAAATACATCCTTATCATTCTTTTCTCTCTCACATCAATCACTTCACACACACTACTTATCTCTTAACACCCGATAAAATTTTCACAGTATCCGAAACTTAACCTTATTGGCCGAATTTTTCCGAACTTTTCGCACTAGTGGGTCCCACGTCCACTATTTACTCTTAATTTTCTAAAAATTCACCAATGCTAGAAAAATCATCTTAAAACTATAATTACTCATAAAATCCACTAAGAAAATAGTTCTAAGCCAGAAAATGCGGAAAACATGCAATTAAGGGGAAATAAACCCTAGGAAAATAATTAGGGTTTTACGGGTTCTCACACTCTCCCCCCCTTAAAAGAATTTCGTCCTCGAAATTTTCCTTCAAATTTAAAGTAACCAATGGCCTGTACCTTCTCCGTCTTCAGAGTCAGAAGAAACGAGGTTCTTCATTCCAGTCCCTTCTCCACTTGACGGTGCAGGGTCGGTCTGGGTTGGTTGTTGAGTTCTTTTCTTTTTCCGCACTTTAATCGGGCAATATGCAATTCGATGCTCGATGCTCCCACAGCGCAGACATCTCCTCCCCTTTCTCCAACAATCATTCTCAGTGTGATTGGCCTTTCCGCAATAGTCACAAGTCAAGTGGACAGTCATCTTTTTGCTTTTCGGAGAAATCTCCCCCTGTCTGGTTTGGCTTTCATTGACAAATCTTTTTGCTTACCGCCCCCATTATCCATGGCGGCCCGAATAACTGGTTCACTTTCTGTACTTTAGAAGGTGTTATTGCTTCGCTAGGTTCCTTACTCACGCTACCCACTGCACCCCTTTTCCGTATTTGGGAAACTTTCACTTGCACCTTTGCATTCTTGATGCATTGAGCCTTTTCCAGGGCCTCCTCGGAAAATCCCTTCATATTTCCTTTTTAGCTCTAAGTTTTTGTGCAGGAGCTCAATTTTCTCTGTATACTCGTGCTTCCAGCGCCCTTCCCAGTATGCGACTAGGTTCTTTTGGACTTCTATTTCGTCTCGAAGACCCCCGATTTCATTATACATCTCAACCCTACGTGCCATTTTACAGAGTTGCTGGACCTCAGATGGTAGCCTGTCGGCAAAACAATGGGTCATAAGAAAGTCTTGATTACAAGTAGCACTCTTGGTCCATGTTCGGTTCAGGTGTTGTTTCCTCCCTTTCTTCTCTTTGACTCTTGGTCTCGTTTTGTGTCACTGCTATGACCATGTCCGCGGTTTTTTTTTTTTTCTTTTTTTCTTCTTTTTTTTTTTTTCTCTCCAAAAGGGTACTCCATGCATGAATGCAATAATTGACCTAAACATAACAAAATTATCATACCAATAACATATCGCATATAACACGTTATATTCAAAGACGGATAAGCAAGTAAGCAAATATAGACTTAGTAATATACAGTCGAAAAGTCATCCCAGTACCAGCCCGTCTGGTCTCTCACGTCACTTACTATCCAAACTAGATGTCCATTGATCTCTTGTGCTCATTTTAGTCAGACAAAGCCTGTTCACGTTTCCAAAATAAGGGCTTGTTTCCAAAACACAGGGTCAAATACCTAGTAGCTTGCATCACCTCAATTCTGGGGTACTCGGGCACGGGAATCCGAAATAAGATAGTTCACATCTCGAGCTGGCCAGTCCCAAGAGTAAACCATCTACAAATCAAAATTCCTGTCCGACATACTTATCTAGGGTCCCTTAAATACATGAGAAAGATTAAAGACCTATAACACTTCAAGGTTCATAGCTTATGCTCAAACGAGCACTTAAACATATTCATGTTCATGAAATTAGGACCACAACACCACTTGGCCCAGTCTCACTTCGCGCAGAGACCACGCGAAGTGGCTCTGATACCACCTGTACAGCCCCACCTTCCCCTAAGGCGAACCAAAGGGGTTAGCGGACTGCCTGCCCAGCTCTCGCCAGGACTACGGTACAGTTTACGTCGATCTATAACGTTCCGGAACATCCCATAGCACGTAAACAAGTCAAAAGAGTCAAAAGAAAAAAAAACGAAAAATTTGCCGAAGATGAATAGTGCAGGCCACGTCAGAATCCGGCCGGAATCTGGCCGGATTAGCGGCCGGATTCTTGGCCGGATACTGTCCAGTGAGCAAACTTCACGGATTCAAAATTTCTCAAACAATCCGGCCGACAATCCGGCCAGTTTCTGGCCGGATTCCTGGCCGGATTCAGTCCAGTGAGCTTCTGCCAAATTTTTTTTCTTTTGCCGTTTGAAAGCCGAATCGTTCCGAAGTTCATCCAAACATCAATTTAACATATAAACATGGAAATCCAACATTTACAACCATAGTGTCATGCCAAAAACCATCTATCATGAATATACATACTCGGTTTGCCAATCAAAGAAAATGAACCCAATACACAATAGGGTTTCATTCGACAAGCTAAACAAAAGCCATTTACACTAGCTCAACTTGGCAATCGACTATCCAAATCAGTCCCAAAAGTAATTATATCCCTGTAAGGAAAACAAATGGAACGGGATGAGCTAAAGCCCAGTGAGTTACTACCACATAAGCAACTAAGAGCATATAGCATAACCTTTCATTTCAAGTACACAATTAAGGAATGAAACACATCGATAAAAGGATACGGACGGCTCTCAAGAGCCCATTTCCACGCTTCCATTCTTGATCCAACCTCATTGACCCTCCGTCAATGTTGAAGAGTAACCAACCGTAGACTCCTCTTCTCTCCCATTCCTTCCACCAAACATCCCCCTACCGGGCCCGCACTCCAAACACTTGCACTGTGGTATTACTCGAGTATACCGGAATCAAGAGTCTCTCATACTACAAGATTCCTTATAACTTTACCCAAGGCTCATTAATTGTCACGACCAAACCCTTGTCGGCTCGATTCAATCAACTACCAATGGGGTTGAGCTCAATGATAACATTTGTAGTCGTTGGATACTTGTCCAATCGATACCAAGTCATGTATTTCATTTCATATATCAGTTCATATAACTTTCCAATAACTTTCCAATAACTTTTCAATAACATGTGAAACAATAAGTGAGAGTGATAAAGTACACTCTCACATCAATCCATTAACATACAACATCTGAAGTTCAAATATCAAAGCCATATAATAGCACACAAGTGAGTAGTACACTCACCAATCAATTAAGTGCTATTTCATGCACTTCCATCAGGAGAATGTCGTGAGCTATCGTCACGCCCTAGAACATGTAAACAAATACCATAAGACTCGATAACGAGTCATAAAGTCAAACCAATTATCGCCCAATAGGGTTTCATGCATGGAAATTCAAGGGTTCAATACTTAACCTTTACTCAAGTCGAGAATATAGTTTTCTAAATCTCGAGTAAAAATGCGGGCAGCATGCCCTTTGTGTTTACCAAATTTTCCAGCCATAAGGCTTCATTATTTTTCTTCAATCACAACCCAACAACACACATATAAGCATTTCATGTCAAGAGCCGTTCCATAGCTCACAATATCATAAAACAAGAAACCATACCGAGCCATAAACAACACCAAGTCACAACCCCAATAGGGTTTTATAAACATATACAAGCATGAAAGCAAACCAGAAATTAAGAAAGGTTTTAATGTTGGCCTTGATAAGAAAACCGGTTTTGACGTCATAATGCGGTAATGGCACAACTCTCACTACAATGATCGGTTGGGGGTGTAAGACCCACCGTTTCGAAGCTATGAAACAGGGCTACAACAATGTAGAAGGCCTCTCAGTCCAAATCCTAGCACAACTAGGTCAAAAGTGCCAAATACCAAACCAGAATTACCAAAACAGATTTGCAAAACACACAAAACTGTAATACGTCAATCTCAGCCTACACAGGTCCAAATGCCGAAATTCCAAAGGCATAAGTTAGCTAAGACATCCAGCTACATATCATCAGAAGACACCAACTTCAAAATACAAACCAATTCCAGTCAAAACAGGCAATTACTATCGCAGTTCGAACATTCTGTGCACCAAAAACAGCAACAGTAAAAACGGCATAACTCACTCTACACTTGTCCAATTTCCCTGAAATTTTGCAGGCACACTAAACTCATCAATACCTACAACTTTCATGTTTTGAGCAAAGTCCAATTAGGCCTCTAGCTATGACCTAAAATTTCGGACAGAATAGGGGTTCAAGAACCCTAAATTTTCACATTTCATTCCAAATCCAAAATTGATTGCATTTAACAACAATTCACACCTACTAGAGCCAAAGCCCCTTATTACCAACCATCATACTAGTCCAAAACATCAAAATCATATGAAACCAGAAAATTCATCATAAAATGGAAAACTTCACCAAATCAAGCCAAACCAAGAAATAAATCATATAATCCAACACTCAAGCCACTTCTAAGCATAATATAACCATCATTAGGTGTAGTAGGGTGTTCAAGCATCACTTACCAAGGAATTAAGAGAGATAGAGAGGTTGGCCACCTTAGAGCTTCAAAAGGTTTTTATGGAATAGAATCTAGTGTAGGCTTTTGTTCTTGCAAGATTGAGTGAAATGGAAGCTTGAGAGTTGAAGAAATTCCTTTCTTCTTTGCAAGGAGAGGGCCGGCCATAAGAGGTAAGAAAATGGTGATTTTTGTGCATTTTTTTGATATTTAAACCTTTGGTCAAAAAAGTCAAGAAAGTGAATAGTGTTTCTTAAAGTCCAACAAATGAGAAGGTGACACTTGTCACCTTATTAAATACATCCTTATCATTCTTTTCTCTCTCACATCAATCACTTCACACACACTACTTATCTCTTAACACCCGATAAAATTTTCACAGTATCCGAAACTTAACCTTATTGGCCGAATTTTTCCGAACTTTTCGCACTAGTGGGTCCCACGTCCACTATTTACTCTTAATTTTCTAAAAATTCACCAATGCTAGAAAAATCATCTTAAAACTATAATTACTCATAAAATCCACTAAGAAAATAGTTCTAAGCCAGAAAATGCGGAAAACATGCAATTAAGGGGAAATAAACCCTAGGAAAAGAATTAGGGTTTTACGGGTTCTCACAGTTTTAACTTCCTAGAGGCATACGCAATCACCCTTTCATTCTGCATCAACACACACCCCAAGCCTTCCTTTGAAGCATCTGTATAGACCACAAAACAATCCTTTCCATTAGGTAAGGCTAAAACAGGTGCCCTTGTTAATTGCCCTTTTAACTCCTGAAAACTTTTTTCACACTTAGAGGTCCATATAAACTTCCCACTTTTCTTAGTCAATTCAGTCAGGGGTCCCGCAGTCTTAGAAAAATCTTTAATAAACCTCCGGTAACACCCTGCTAACCCTAAGAAATTTCGAACTTCAATAGGATTTTCCGATTGCTTCCACTTAGAAACTGCTTCAACTTTGGTCAGATCCACCTTAATTCCGTCCTTGGAGATTATATGACCTGAGAAGGTTACTTCCTTCAACCAAAATTCACATTTACTAAATTTAGCATACAACTAATGTTCCCTCAAGATTTGTAAAACAATTCTCAAATGTTTCTCATGATCCTCCATAGTCTTAGAGTACACCAGTATGTCGTCAATGAATACCACCATAAATTGATCCAGGTAAGACTTAAAGATTCAGTGCATTAAATCCATAAAAGCTGCAGGAGCATTAGTCAACCCAAATGGCATTACTGCAAACTCAAAGTGTCCGTACCACGAGTTAAAGACAGTTTTAGGTATATCCTTTTCCAAAATTCTCAACTGATAATAACCCTGCCTGAGATCCAACTTTGTGAATACTACCGCCCCTTACAATTGGTCAAACAATTCATCAATGTGGGGGTAAAGGGTACTTATTCTTAATGGTAATGTCATTCAGGTCTCGGTAGTCTATACACAACCTTAAACTCCCATCTTTCTTTTTAACAAACAGCACAGGAGCTCCCCACGGTGAATCACTTTCTTTTATAAAGGCTCGCTTTAGTAAATCCTGTAATTGCAAATTTAGTTCTTTCAATTTAGCTAGAGCCATCCTGTAGGGCATCTTAGAGATAAGTGCTACTCCTGGAGTCACATCAATTTTAAAGGCTATCTCTCTTTCCGATGGCAAAGACTCTAGTTCCTCAGGAAAAACATCTGGATACTCCTTAACTACTGGCATATCTTCCAATTTCACCTTGTCACTAGAAGTATTTATAAGAAAAGCCAAATACCCTTGAGCTCCCTTACTCAACATCTTTCTAGCTCGAATTCCTGAAATAAGGGCGGATGAGGCTAGTCTACCCCTTACATCCAATTTTAAGGTTGCCTCTCGTAGAACACGCAGCTCTACCATTTTCGTCTTACAATTCAATTGAGCATGGTAACGAACTAACCAGTCCATTTTTAGGATGACATCATACCCCTTAATAGCTAAACTCATCAGGTCGGCTAATAATTTCCACTCTCCAACCCATATCTCACAATATCTATACACCAAGTTAGCAATTAAACTGTTCCCCAGTAGGCGTCTAACCTACCAAATCATAAGGTAATTTAATTGGCTTCACGTCTATCCCACTCACAAATTCAGGGTTTACAAAGGAATGCGTTGCACCAGGATCAATCAAAACCTTAGCTAAATGGTGAAAAATAGGAATTGTACCTTCAACCACCTCAGTGGAATCAGGAATTTGCTAATGGTCCAATGCATAAACCCTAGCCGGGCACCTTAGGTCGACTCCCTCCAGCACTGGACTGCTTAGATACTGATTTTTCTGACCTTTAAGTACTACCTCCCTCTTTTGGTATGCTTGGGCATTTTAAGATCTGGTACTCGGTACTGTTACAATACAAGCACTTCCCTAATTTCTTCCAGCAATCATTCTCCGTATGATTGGATTTGCCACAGTAGCCACAACTAACTTGAGGAGTCATGGCCTGTCCACCGAAGGTGTTCCTCTCGCTTGACCTTGTCCATTACGGCCTCCTCTTGATAAAACCCCTCTTGGAGCTCCAGCAGTCCTTACTCCTCCCGTTCCTCTTCCCATCTTGGGAGGTGGGGCACTTTTACTTGCTTGTCCAGAAGGATGACTATGAGTGCCTCTTTTCTTGGTATGAAAGTCTCTAACTTGTAGCCTTGCGCTTTCGACTCTCTGCGCTTTCTCTAGGGATTCAGTGAACGTAGAGATTTAGACTCCTGCTAACCCCTCTTGAATCTCCACATTAAGTCCTCGTACAAAGCACCTTATCCTTCTCCGTTCATTAGCCACCAATTCCGGAGCGTACTTAGAAAGTTTAGTAAATCGCTCCTTATAGTCAGCCACGCTAGAAGCCCCATGTCTCAACTTTATTAATTCGTCCTCCCGTTTCTCTTGAATCAAAGGTGGGAAAAACTTCTCATTAAAATCCCTTATAAAGTTTTTCCAGGTTCAAGGGGTTTGCGCTCTTTTCCATTTTTTCCTTATCACATTCCACCAAACATGTGCCGCACCCTCAAATTGAAAGGCAGCGAAGGTCACTCGCCTTTTCTCAGTATAATTTAAAGCGATAAATATGTTGGTCATTCTCTCTAACCAGTTCTCCGCTAACTCGGAGTCAGGTCCTCCAATAAACTTAGGCGGAGTAAATTTCAAAAATCTCTCTAAAGTTCTATCCTCCCCTCTCTCTTGAGCCCCAAGTTGGTTAATAGGTCTTGGACCCTGTCGCTCTGCTAACCGTTCTAACATATTTGTCATACGGTTAATGGCAGTAGCTACTTGGTTATCCCCTTCGTTTACTTGTCCTTGCCTCAGTCCAATAACCGATCCTTGATCATCTCCTTGAGCTTGGGGTTGCCTAACCCCACGCCTTCAGCCCCTACCACTTCTACGGCCGTCCATAGTTTTAGTTATGTCTAAATGCAAGAACAAAAATAATTATGCGAGGGAATACTTAAAAACAAAAGCCAACATGAAAAACATTGAAAATAACAATAACTGGCATATATTAACATTTAAAGGTTCATACATAGTCAGCAAGTCATGGGTGTGGCGGCCCCACTTCTCCCTAAGGCGAACCAGAGGGTTGGCGGGTCGCCTACCCAGATCTCGCCAGGACTCATGTAAGGAAAACGACTAAACCCTTTCCACGAATAACCTAAACCAAAACAAAATTCGTCACCTGAACAATCCAAACCTTTGAACGTCCAGAAAACTAGGAACACATTAACTTCAGAGATAACATTGCCATTGGACATCTGCATGATCACCCTTAATACATCTCCAACTAGCTTAACACATAACTACACTTATACAGTACAAACCACAAAGTGAAATCCGAAAAATACAAATTCATTCATACAAGCCAAAGTTTAGGGTTTGT
>NW_020864841.1:214614-231215 GCF_003713205.1 Coffea eugenioides
CGTTAGTCCTGGCGAGAGCTGGGCAGGCAGTCCGCTAACCTCTTTGGTTCGCCTTAGGGGAAGGTGGGGCTGTCACACCAATCATGCATTTTCATTGTCAAAAATCGAAATCTTAGAGAAAATAGAAAACTGTCCGCAAAACAAAGCTTGTTGGTAGTCAAGGGTATTTCAGTCATTTTATAGGTTACAGTGCTCTGATTGAGCTGAACTTTTACAGGCAGATAGCTAACTCAATTACCTACAACTTTCATGTTTTGAGCAGGGGCTGATTCGGTCTCTCTCCTAGATGAACATGCAGTGTAAAAACAGGGAAGATTGAAACCCTAAAACTGAAATTCTTGCACCCTAGCTGAGTTTCTTTAGGCAACCAAATCTAGCATACCAAAGTTTCATGTTACTCCATAAAAAGCTATCATTCTACGAACAACCATTACTCATCACATGTGGGTAGAAAAATCACCATAAAATTGAAAATTATTATAATACTACTTTAAACTAAGAAATCTCCCACAAAACTACGTATTTAACAACTATAAACCACTACTATACAATTATTAGAAGTAAATGAGGGGTTTCTTGACAAGTTACCTTAGAAACACTAGAAAGATGATAGCTTAGTACTTTCCCCTCAAAAATCACTCCACCAACACCTCTAATCCTTCCTAGCAAGAAGTTTTTATGGAGTAATTTGAGATACTAGTGGTTGGAACTCAAGATTTGGGCTAGAAATTGAAGTTGAAGATGAGGAACTCTCTTGATTTTTCCTCTCCCTTTGTTCGGCCAAGCCAAGAAGAAATGAAGAGGGTTCTTGGTCAAAATTGGTTAAATAAAAGATAAGATGGTCTTCAGTCAAAGTCCAACTTCCAATGATTTTGTAACAAATGGCACCTTAGGGTTTCATTCTCCTCCTTTGTCTACTAATGGTAATTTATCTAGCTAACCTCTAATTATATTCTAGTACCTTGTAAAATAATATCACTTGATACAAAACTCCAACAAGTTGTCAAAAATATATCGCATTTACCGCACTAGCATGTCCCACGTCAATAATACACTTCAAACTTATCATGAACTAAGTTAAACTACGAAAATGATTTAAAAACTCTATTCAGTTATAAAATCTATGGAAAATCGAAATAGTAGGGTATAATGAAGAAAAATGCATGCGAGGAAATAAAATAAATAATATAAAATTAGAAAAATTTACGGGTCCTTACACTGGGCTTCTTGACCTGCGAGTTTGGGCTCTTCACTTGTTGTGGGCTATAACCTCACCTCTAGGAACAAAACCCACAACCTTCTGGGTGGCTAACTGTGGGATAATATTGGTCAGGGGTATTAGAGTTGGTATCAGAGTCGACTCCCGACCCTGGTGTGCCAGCAAGGACGCTGGGTCCCCTAAGAGGGGTGGATTGTAACGATCCCACATCAGTTGGGGAGGAGAGTTCTGGCTGTTTTATAATTTGTTGTGGGTGTCCCCCCCACCTGGGTGCTGGATTTCTTGATCTGCGGGTTTGAGCTCTTCATTTGTTGTGGGTTATAACCCCACCTCCAGGAACAAAACTTACGACCTTCTGGGTGGCTAACTGTGGGGCAATATTGGTCAGAGGTGATAGAGTTGGTATCAGAGCCGACTCCCGACCCTGCTATGCCAGTGAGGACGCTGGGTCCTCTAAGGAGGGTGGTTGTAATGATCCCACATCAGCCAGGGAGGAGAGTCCTGGCTGCTTTATAACCTGTTGTGGGTGTCCCCCCTACCTGATCGAGACCTTTTGGAGGGGTGCTGGGCTTCTTGACCTGCAGGTTTGGGCATTTCACTTGTTGTGGGCTATAACCCACCTTCAAGAACAAAATCCACGACCTTCTGGGTGGCTAACTGAGGGACAATATTGGTTAGGGGTGTTAAAGTTATTGTAACGATCCAATATCGGCTAGGGAAGAGAGTCTTAGCTGTTTTATAACCTGTTGTGGGTGTCCTCCCACCTGACCGAGGCCTTTTGGAGGGATGCTGGGTTTCTTGACCTGCGGGTTTGGGCTCTTCACTTGTTCTGGGCTATAACCCCACCTCCAGGAACAAAACCCACGACCTTCTGGATGGCTAACTGTGGGACAATATTGGTTAGGGGTGTTAGAGTTGTAATGGTCCCACATCGGCTAGGGAGGAGAGTCCTGGCTACTTTATAACCCGTTGTGGGTGTCCCCCCACCTGACCGAGGCCTTTTGGAGGGGGTGTTGGGGTTCTTGACCTGTGGGTTCAGGCTCTTCACTTGTTGTGGGGTATAACCCTATCTCCAAGAACAAAACCCACGACCTTCTAGGTTGCTAATTGTGGGACAATATTGGTCAGGGGTGTTAGAGTTGGTATCAGAGCCGACTCCCGACCTTGATGTGCCAGCGAGGACGCTGGATCCGCTTAGGGGGATGGATTGTAATGATCCCACATCGGTTAGGGAGGAGTGTCCTGGCTGTTTTATAACCTGTTGTGGGTGTCTCCCCACCTAACCGAGGTCTTTTGGAGGGGTGCTGGGCTTTTTGACTTGAGGGCTTGGGCTCTTCACTTGTTGTGAGCTATAACCCCACCTCCAGGAACAAAACCCACGACCTTCTGGGTGGCTAACTATGGGATAATATTGATCAGGGGTGTTAGAGTTGGTATCAGAACCGACTCCCGACCCTGGTGTGCTAGCGAGGACGCTGGGTCCCCTAAGGATGGTGGATTGTAACGATCCCACATCGACTAGGGAGAAGAGTCCTGAATGCTTTATAACCTGTTGTGGGTGTCCCCCCACCTGACTGAGGCCTTTTAGAGGGGTGCTGGGTTTCTTGACCTGCGGGTTTGGGTTCTTCACTTGTGGTGGGCTATAACCTCACCTCTAGGAACAAAACACACGACCTTCTGGGTGGCTAACTGTGGAACAATATTGGTCAGGGGTGTTAGAGTTAATGGTTTTAGTATAGAATTGAGTCCTTTTCCACATTGCAATTGTTTGTGTTGTAAGAGTCTCATTTTGAGTCCTTATGGTTCATTTATTATTTTTGAATTGTGTGATGATTGTATTAGTGGTTGTCATGCATATTCATTTAGTAATTCTAGTGTGTCTTTAGGGCATGATAAAATTTTTCGAATGATACATGGTGCCCAAGTTTTTTCTACTTGTTATCAATTAGGTGAGTTTGGTCCTTTTAATTCTTTCATTCCTTCTTATACCTCATTTTTTGTGTTTGACCCAGGCATCGATTTGAGACCGAATTGTTTTCATGGGGGAAGGAGTGATAGCGATATTCGAGCCCACGAGTTGCTTCTTTGTAGGCAAGCGCTCGATTTGAAGATAAATCATTTTCAAGAGGGAGGGAATGATATGAATCCATGTACTACCTTCAAGAGTGTAAGATGTGGAGTTCTAGTTCGTGATCATTTAAAGTACATTAGTTTATTAAAGGAATGGATCATGGAAGAACAAAGCATCAATGGGGCTTTCTTGAGCGTTATTTCAAGTTCAAATGGAGACAAAAGACCAAAAAGATGATGAAATAAACTAGGAATTATGTTAGGAAGATGTACCGTGGATCGTGGTCAAAGAAAAATGTAGGAAAAAACTCTTTGCTGTTAAACCGTGGAAACAATCTACCCACGATTACCCGACAGATTCGTTTCGTCTACCTGTCCAACTCTCTACAACAAACAGCGGAAGAATCTGTAGAGAAATCGTCCGCAGTTACCTGTCAGACCAACTTTTTTAATTTTTAGTGATTTTCATAGTTTAAATTATTTTCTATTTTGTCGCGTCCGATTGGTCCTTACAAGCCTATTAAGGTCTATTTAGTGTATCTAGACATAAATATTAGTAGTATTATTAAGGTTTAGGAAATTGTGTCTTGTTAGGAAACTTATGTTTTCCCAAATAGGTTTAGGGTTTTGAGTCTTGTGAGGCTATAAATAGCCAAACTAATGTCGTTTTCTTTAGTTAGACAAATGTGAATGAAAATTGAGAGTTTCATCTCTTTCTTGTTCCTTGGGAACGTCCCTTGATATAATGTGAGTCGAGTCTCCTTTGTTCAAATTTGGCTTATTAATTCAAGACCGTGCTGAATTGTGGTACCCTACTACCTTTATAAACAATTTCGAGTTGTCCTTGATTGGTTTAGAATCTATCTTTTGTATCCATAAGCTGATCAAGATAGATTCTTCCGCTACCTGTGCAGTTCATTTTTTCGAGAGTGGGAACTTGGGGATTTGAGTTCGCTTCAGAAAATATTAGTAGTTTTATGGTAGTTTTGACATACTCTTACACAATCCACTTTAGATGACCTCAATTGTTACTTGTATGTTGGAGTTGAGCCTAAACAAAAGGGTTAAGAGGAGCCAAAAATCTACTTTCCAAGTTGTTTTCTTAATAGAAAATTTCAGTTTTTGAACCAAGAGAGTTTTGTTCCACTTGCTTCAAAATTTTTCACTATATTCAAGATATTTTTGCCCCATATATTACTTGAAACGTTGATCTAGCATGCATATGATTTTTTCCCCTTGATTTGAACGAGAAAGTTTTGTAATTTCGAAAGATGTCTTTTGGTGTCTTCTGAGTCGAGTCTTGGAAGCTAAATGTTCTTACATATTGTGATTTTGAGTGATGGACTCTTGATGTACTATATTTGGTCTCAGGGTTCGCCAGTGAGTGAGAAGGTGAACCCGTGACTGAAGAAGAAAGTTTGAGATAAGTTGGTGAGTGTTCCAAATGCATGATAGAACTTGTTGTTTGATCGAAATGCTACCTTGATATGACTAGTTGGTTGACATGTTATCTTACTGCGACTTGTGGATTGAGATGCTAGTGCTCTTGAATTATCATTTCTTGGACGAGTATGTACTTTATCACACTTGACCTATTTTCACTGGATTACCATTGCTTGAGTTCCAAATAATATGACATATATGCATGACTTGAAAGTCGGTTGGGTATGTTATCCCATCGACTATATTGCATTCTTGTGTCCTCAAACCCTATTGGCTAGTTGGTTGAATTGAGCCAACGAAGGATTGGTCGAGTAGATCGATGAACCATGGGTACTGTTTATTGAACTTGTACTAGATTTGGTATACTCAAATATTACTCCTCTTGTTATATATTTGGTGTTTGGGTCCGGTAGGGGAATGATCGGTAGACGGAGATTGAAGTGAAGTGGTGATCTATAGGATATTGTTAGTGTATTTTCAAGGTTGACGGAGTGTCAATAGGTTCTCAATGAACTACCACTAAACTGGTTCGCGTGACCAAACTGTATCCTTATGTGTGATAGTGCTACATGTTTATTTGAAATGTTAGGGATTTAGGTGTTCACTTTCCTTACTTTGAGATTGTGATGGATATATTTGTTATCTTACCACTTTGATTACATGTTAATTTCTTGAAACTTTACTAGGCAAAAGCTCATCTCATTAGTGTGTTTTCCATACAGGGCGCGAGAACGTAGGAGTGAGAGTCAGTGAAGGCAAAGCTTTTGTGCAAGTTTGTTAAATGTCCTAGTGAACTCTTCTTAACTTTATATCAGGCTTTTGGTTTGTTTTTTTTTTTGTTTGTAAGGTTGAATATGTGGTTGTATTTTGAATTTGTAAGGATAGTTGATGTTAATGTGCATACATTGAAATTTGACAATTATTATTGCTATTGAAGTTAACATTATTGTGAGGATCCGAAATTCTCTTTTACTGGCTTACCTATTTATTTATTATTCATTTGTCCCAATTAATTTATTTCATTCATTTTAATTGCATCTGTATTGTACATTGTCTCATTTTATTTTTTAACACGTTTGCTCTTAAACTTAATTTTTCTGTCGCCTGCTTAGTGAAAAATTTGAAAAAGCATGCTTTTCGAGGCAATATTTGGTCTGAGAGTGCAGTGGTCTTGGAGAGTTAAAGACGATCAATTGTAGACCAAGAAAAGTTAATTGAGGGATTAAAGGTGAGTGATTTGAGTTAAACTCAATTAGGAGCATTAATGAACCACTATTCAAATATTGACTTTTGCACCATAAAAGTTGGCTTTATGTCACATCTCTCTTTCACCATTTCACTTCACAAAAATCAGTCAACAACCACTCTCTCTTCCTCTCCCCTTGGCAGAACCTCTCCCCTTCCCTTGGCCAAGAAAAACTTCATCTTCTTCCTCTCAATCTTGCTCACTAATCTTACTCCCAACCTTGCTCACACCTTGGATCATCTTCAAGCTTGGTAGAAGACTTGGTGGAGGGAAGATTCTTGGAGGTTTAGTGCTTGGTTTCTTGAGGTCTTGCTTGCTATTCTTGGAAGAAGATAACCTCTCCAAGCTCCAATCTTTCTTTCATCCATTAGGCAAATTTTAGCTAGATACACTTGGGGTTGTTGAAGGGTTCTATGAACCTTGACATAAGGTAGCATGTCTTGAGGATTCTCTTATGTTCTTGACTTGCTCTTAGGAAGATGCCTTGAGGGATGATATGTTTGATTTGGTTGGATGATCATGTGATAGCATGGATTCTGGGCTTGCTTGATGGCTTGATTTTACCTCTTTACTAGCTTGCAAGATTATGGCTTTGTTGATTAATGTTGACTTGCTTTGTTGGTTGTTTTGGTGGCATGAAAAAGTGAGTTATAATGCTTGAATCTTGGTTAAAAAATTTTAGTTTTAGCACCTTCCTTGTTGACCGAAAAATGCAAGAGAAATTTCAGTTTTGCAAGGCCACTAGTTGGCCGAATATTGAGGCTAAAAATTTCAGTTTTGAGCCCCCATCTTTGGACGAAAATGGTGCTAAAAATTTCTGGTTTTAGTGACCTCCTTTGTAGCTTAAAATCTTAGCCAAAAACTGGTTTTGATGTAGCCTCCGTGGCCGAGAGTTAAAGCTGAAAACTTTCAGTTTTTGAGCCATTGTTTTGGTTGGAAATGATAGCTAAAATAACAGGTTTTAAAGCCTCTTGTTGGCTGAGACTTTGAGGACAAAATTTCAACTTTTAGAGCTTCATTTTAACTCCAACCACGCACAAAAATTTCTGGTTTTAAAAGACCCAAATTAGCTCCAACTTGGAGCTCAAAAATTCTGGTTTTGAGGCCATACTCGTGGCTGAAAGTTTGAGTAGAAAATTTCAGTTTTTGGAGCCTCTTCTTGAGCTAAAATCTTACTAAAACGATGGCCTTAGATGCTGTGATGCCCCCACATCTCCCAAGGGCGAACCCAAGGGTATCGGCGGGACGCCTGCCTAGCTCGCGCCAGGACTCGAAAATACAAAACAATAAAAATTAAAGAAACCAAAAGAGCACTATTCACAATATACAATCCCCAAAAGATTTCTATTTACATCCTCAAAAGTAGATATCCAGATCACTGCATCATCGCATGATAGTAATGAAAATTAGAAAGTAGACCCAAAGAAGGGTTTTAATACAGGTCACCAAAACAAACAAAAATATCTTAGTTGTTCAACTATTACAAACCAAACCTAACTATACTAGTGATGGTGCCAAAATTTCCCCGCGTCGGCCCCTGCTAAGGAAAACAAAAGAAAAGGGGGTAAGCTATAAGCTTAGTGACTAATCAGGGGTAAAAATGTAATTTTTACATGTCAACATTTGCCCAGTGAGAGCAAAGCAAAAGCAGAAAAGTAACACCACATGGTAAGGATACGGGTGGCTCCAAAGCCAACTCATCTGTCGAGCTTGATCACTGGTTGACCCTTGAGATCCTGAGCCACACAGCTCGCTTCTCTTAAAGGATCCCACATAGAGAGACCATGAGCCTCAGCTCAAGTCACGAGCAATAAATGCTCTAAAATATTTTTCAAGCAATAAATGCTCTAAAATCGTAGTTCAAGCAATAAATGCTCTGGTTCAAGCAATAAATGCTCTGGTTCAAACAATAAATGCTCTGGTTCAAGCAATAAATGCTCTAGTTCAAGCAATAAATGCTCTCAAATTGCGTCACAAGCACTAATTGCTCCGCAAATGTTTTACAAGCAATGAATGCTCCATAACAAATCACAGTAAACTCATGGGGTTTAGGTCGAGTGCCATAAAGTACACCCTCGCCTAGGTGCCCATTTTTCATAGTAAACTCATATTAGCATTGCGTTACACAGAAACCCAGATTACTCACCTAAAGAGCAAGTATAACGAGAGAAAGTACGGAAATGAATTCAAGTCGTCAGCTAGTGGGCCCCACTGGCTCCGTCTAGCCCGTCACCGCCTGTAGCAGAAGGTTGAGCCATATTATCACACAAACAGCTACTAAAGTGCGTAAATTAAGCAAAACGGAAAAATTGGCACATGCATGTGCGGAATCGGCAAACGAAAATGGGCATAGTTACTGTCCCAAATTTTTTTGATCATAAGTTGGGTTAGGAATGTCGGACTAAAGTGCATGAGATACCATTACGAAGCTAAGAGGAAGGGCTACAATTTTCATGATGACAGCTTAATCTCGATCTGAATGGAAGCAGGTCGAAATTATGGAAAACAGTACCAGAAGTTTGTACTTTAGGGTGACGGATAGGGTCTGTTTGCCGGACCATAACTCACAGCTCACAAATCCAAATCAAGAAATTCCAATGGCATTAGAAATCTATGTCATAATGCTAAAACGTTTATGTTTTGGACAAAACCTGAATCAATACAGAGCAGGGTGAAAAATGGATCCAAATTTCCTGTCAGATCTGTCCAAATTCAAAGGCAGTTCTGACAATCGATCTTGTTTTGGTTATAACTAGAGCTACTGAACTCGGATTTGGACGCACTTTATACTGTTTCGAAGCTAAAACCAAGATCTACATTTCTTATGAAGGGGTCAACACCCATTTCGCACGTTATCCATGGGAACCGAGCATGGTCAGAGGCTAAATCCAAAAGCGTAACACAATCCAGTGTTCAAAACAGGTGCAAGTGTTTTGGCTATAACTCGGGCTACACTGATCTGTTTGACCTGAAATTTTGCAGGCAAATTAAGGACTTAAGAAGCTACTACTTTAATGTTTTGATAAACCTCTGAATCCACACACAGCATAAAGAAAAATAGAACCCAATTTCGGATTTGTGGACTGCCCTATTTCCAGTTTTGCCGGTTTCGAACATCGCAAATGCATGGTCCGTTTCCAAGGTTTACATGCAAGTCTTCCAACCACTTTCATACCAAATAAACACACATATACTAACTTCTAAATGGCCTACAAATGGTCCGAAACGTTCCCTCTTAAGTCACTACAAAATTGCCAAAAACTAACCATAATCCCTAACCTAACTTTATTTGCATCAATAAACTTAATCTAACAACCTACTAACCAAACCCTAACTAACTAAACATTAGCCAAGCTAAACTAACCTAAGGAAGCCTAGGGTTTCATGGTCAAATCTGATTTTGCTAAAAGCTAACCACACAAGAACAAGTAATACATCAAAACTTCCATTTACAAGCCAACAACTAACCCAATCAATTTAATGAACCATGAAGCAAAAACTCTAACCTTTCATAGTCTTGACCGAAATTTAGGCAACTATATCTCAACAAAATAAACCATGAAACTTCAATATAAACATCACATCCACCATACAAGTCCATAATCACAACAAAATACATCACTTCCATGGTGTTCAAAAATTAATCACCCAACTTAAACCACCAAGAGAGATGATTTACCTTTCAAATAAGCTTTGTAGTTGATCAAACTTCAACAATCAAGTACCCAAGTTGTTCCCTTAAGCTCCAAAAGCAAGATGGAAGCTTGAAGTTGAAGAATTTTGAAGGAAATCTCTCCCCCCCTTGCTCTCTCTCTCGGCCTATCTCTCTCTCTTTCTCTTTAGTTTTTGTTTTGTTGATTTCTTATGATTATCTTGCAAGTCTAAGGTAATAAATAAGTCAAAGACCATAGAAGATATTTATCACTTCCACCAATCAAATAAAAGCTTGGTTATTGCCTCCTAGCCCTTACAACCTTTACTTTCTCTTTCTTACTCCTTTTCCCTCAAACATTGATAATCTTTCAATTAACTCCATAAATAATAACTTAATCTAGTCTAAAGCACTTGATCACACATAATCACTTCACTAATCACACTCCTATCTTAACCACCTATATTTAATCATACTTTCTGCATAATAAAAACAATGAAACAACAACCTTTATCACATTGACAAAATTAGGGTTTTAAACCCAACTTAAGCTTTCTAATGGATTGTAACACTAGAAGTTTGACTAGTTTAGGGTTTTCTAGCTCTCAAACCTACCTAACCTTTGCTAAAAGAATCGAATCCTATACTTACTTGCACAATAACGTATATTAGCATGCCTATTAATATAATAGCACAAACTTGTAATTCATTACAAAAACTAGGGTTTTGTGTAAAAATATCAAAGGTGTAAATCCATTAGGGTTTTAATAAAATTCCAAATTAAGGTTTTTCGATTCTAAAAAACAAAATCACATGTAAAGAATTACCATCATCCTTAAAATCAAATTTTATAGCAAAATTTAGCACTAATATTACTTATTCAAAATTAAGGATGAATCGGGATCTCACAACCTCTCCCTCTTAGAAGAATTTCGTCCTCGAAATTCATACCTTCGGTGTCCCTGATCGGCCTAGAAGTGGTTCCCTTCATCCCTGATTTATTTCATCCCCTCGACTTCTGAGGGCACTGAGCAACTAGGTGTTCATTGCTACCACATCGGAAACATCGCCGATTTTTCTCTTTCTTCCAACAGGTATCTTCCGTATGGTTAGTGGCCTCACAGACATCACATACTCTTCTGGTTCCGAACATCGATTCCCCATGTGAGACACCACTTTGGGGCCCTTTTCCTGTCTGATCTTCCCTTGTTTTACCTTGATTCGGAGTCCCCACTGGTCTTGTACCATCGGCTTCCTTACTCCTCTTACTAGGTGGCTCGCTTCCCGAGCTTTGCCCACCAGTATAGGTATAGGTGTCAGATGGTGTTCTCTTCTTGTCACAGAAAGCTTTCACCTGACTCCTTGCCGTCTCTATTCGCTGTGCCTTTTCCAGGGTCTGGCTGAATGTATCCAACTGGGCAACCGCCAGTGCCTCTTGTATTTCCACGTTTAACCCCTGGACAAACCGATGAATTCTCTTTCGGTCTGTTAGTACTAACTCTAGAGCAAAACGAGAGAGTTTCGTAAATTGTGTCTCGTACTCTGCCACACTTAACGGCCCTTGACGCAGGCGGATAAAGTCCTCTTTCCGCCTTTCTTGAACAATTGGTGGCAAATACTTCTCGTTAAACTCACGGGTGAAATTGACCCAAGTCCAGGGGGTCTGCTCTTGTTCCCACTTAGCCTTTATTACATTCCACCATGCTCGGGCTGGTCCCTCAAATTGGAAGACAGCAAAAGATACATGCCGTTCCTCTGGATACCCGAGCGCAGCGAATATATCCATCATGCGGTCCATCCATCCCTCAGCTAAGTCAGGGCTAGGTCCACCTATGAATTTTGGGGGTGCAAATTTTTGAAACCGTTCTAAGGCACGATCCACTCCCTCGTGATTGCCCAGATTATTTCCAGGGTTTCCGGCATTATTCCCATGACCCTGACCCTATTGGTCCACCATTCGTGCCAGCAAATCTGTCATCCGTTGTATGGCTGTAGCTACTTGGTTATCAGTTTGGTGGTTCGCATTTTCATTTCTACCCTTTCGGGTTCTGGTCTCCGTCCCCTACCTTTTCCTCGGCCTCGGCCTCGTCCCCTACCTCCACCTCGGCCACCGGCTTCCATTTGTTTTGAAAACTTTACCATATAAAACAACATATAAAACACACTAAATGATCAAAATTTTTGGACATGCATATACAGGTTTACGCCAAAGACATGCACAAATTAGCCAAAATGCAGTTAGTACCAAAACACTGAACACATCGATTTCAAAACAAATCAACAGGATAACAAAGTAATTCAAGTCAACGGCCCTAACGCAACTCCCCTGCGGAGCCCACCTAATTCACCAGCACCGCCCCGGCGGCCCTAGGGTGCAAACCTAAAGAATAGGTCCAAATAGCAAACTTCAACATTAACTAAGAACCAAGTCGATTCACACATGGACTGGCTGTGACGCCCCGAAAAAAAATGAGTTTGAGAACCCGGAAATTTTCTAATTTTCTAGGGTTTATTTTTTTAAACGCCCGCCTTTTCTACATTTTCTTGATTAAAAAAATTCCCCAGATAAAGTTATGAGCAAAGATATTTTTAAAATTATTTTTCTAGTATCGGTTAGTTTTTGAGAAATTAAAAGCGTATTTTGGACGTGGGACCCGCAAGTGCGGTAAATGCATTATATTTTTGACAACTTGTTGGAATTTTGTATTAAGTGATATTATTTTACAATGTGTTAAGATATTTGTATTGGAGAGACAAAAAGATAAGATTAAAACCCTAAAGGACCATTTGTCACAAAACCATTGGACCTTGACTTTTGACCAAGACTTTTCTAACTTTACTAAAACCAATTTGGACCCAATTTCTCTCCATTTTAGCTTGTCTTGGACGAAATTTTGAGAGAAAAAGAGAGAGAAAATCCATCATCTTGCACTTCAATTTCTTGTCCAAATCTTGAGTTCCAACCGATTAAATTGCAAATCACTCCATAAAACTTGCTAGCTAAGGAAGATTGAAGCTCTTGGTGGAGTTGTTTTGGAAGAAAAATCCCTAAGTCATCACCTTTCTTGATATTTGAAGGTATCATGTCTAGCCATCCTTTCTTTGTTCTTGATTATGCTAAATTAGAGACTTGTGATGGCTAAAGAGATGGTTTGATGGATTATATTTTGAGTTGTGGTTGGATGGATGAACTTTTATTATTTTTGGGGATTTTTATGTTTTAATATAAGTATGATTATGTGGTTATGTATGATGATTGGAAATGATGTTTAACGATTCTAGAAGGTGGAAAAAGTGGAAGATTGCAAGTAAATTCTGTTTTGGAAGAAATCTGGAAAATTAGGGTTCTTGGTTCTTCATTCTGTCCGAAATTTTAGGTCCTAGATATAGGCCGAATTGGCCTTTTCTTAAAACATGAAATTTGTATGGAATGACATTTTAAAGGTGCCTACAAAATTTCAGGTCAATCGGAGTAGCGTAGAGTGAGAAAAGTCGAAATTACTATTGCTGTTCTGGTTTAACCGAAATTGGGATTTGCCACTGTAATTGGTTGTTTTGGCTGGAATTTATTCCGAATTGGTTGTTGAGGTCTTCTGATGAAATGTAGCCCTGCTTCTTAGCTTTTATCTGGTTTTGGAATTTCTGGATTTGGACTTGGAGAGCCTGAGTTATGATGTTTCCGCTGGAATGTGTTCTGTGAATCTGTTTTTGTGATTCTGGTATAGTTTCTTGCATTTTTGACCTGGTTACACTCGAAACTGGGTTGAGTGACATTCTGTAATATTGTACCCCTATCTCTTAGCTTCGAAACGGTGGGTCTTTCACCTTCATCCGACCATCGTAGTACCTTTGGTGCCATTACCGCAAAATGACGTCAAAACTTTTTTTGGCTTTTGAGCTTAACTTTCATTTCCGGACTTTTCCCTAGCTGAGTACTAGTACTATTGGAGCTTGCTGAATGCTATTGGATGAACTTGTTGTTGAGTGTGTACTTGGGACTGGATGAGGAAATAATGAAGCATGATGGCTGGAAAAGTTAGCAAATTCAGGGGAAGTGCTGTCCGAACTTTGAAGGGATTTGTTTGCATTGAGTTGTGATCTAAGACTTGGATTGAGCAAAGGCAATGATATTTTGATGGATGATTTCTGAGTCATGAGGTGAAGTGACCCTAAACTATTTCCAAAGTACTTGTGAAATGTTTCTTGCATTATGTACTCGATTGCATCTCATGCGTGCTTGCATGTGAATTCATGACATGATTTGGTTTCAATGAGTTCTGGGAAAGTCTTGTGCTGGACACCAACGTCTCCACCATTTTCGTGAGTTCGTGACATGACGGAGCAAATGGCTCCGGAGCTCAAAAAGGGGCTCCCTCCTAATGTTAATGTTAATGTTAAATGATCTATTTGAGCGTTGGGTGTTCAAGTGCTGTGATTTCACTCGCTCACGAGAGCACTAAACGTACATTTGATCTCTGAATCATGACATCATCGAAATGATCGAAATGCAACATTGTGAAATATATTTGTTTAATGATTTTCCTGGTTACTCGCTGAGCTTCTAGCTCACCCCAAAAATATTTTATTCCCCTCCACAGGGCTCAAGGCGAAGGAAGGACTTGTTGTGCTTATTCACGTGATTGGATGGCTTAGTTGGAATTGTTATATTTTGTACCGTTTGGATGTGGAATCATTTTATGTATAGTTGGAAATCGTTTCCGCTTCACTTATGACATGTAATTATTGGAAAATTTGATGTATATTGGAGATTTATATTGTAATATGTGAGTTTTATCTGGTAATCTGTTTGAGGAATGTAGTGAACGACTGAGTCCCGGCGAGAGCTGGGCAGGCGGCCCGCCGAACCCACTGGTTCGCCTTAGGGGGAGGTGGGGCCGTCACACTGGCCATCTCCAAGTGCAATCAACTCAATCCCCACTTTGCCTTATGGGAAAATTACAAAAGTCCAATATCAAAATCCTAGCATTCAATATTTACCTTAATAGCCAAGTACCCCACAGTCCGGCATCCTAAACGTTGAAACCTCGAATGCACTACAAAGATCTGAAACCTAAGCTCTGATACTACCTGTGACGCCCCCACTTCTCCCAAGGGCGAACCCGAGGGTATCGGCGGGACGCCTGCCTAACTCGCGCCAGGACTCGAAAATACAAAACAATAAAAACTAAAGAAACCAAAAGAGCACTATTCACAATATACAATCCCCAAAAGATTTCTATTTACATCCTCAAAAGTAGATATCCAGATCACTGCATCATCGCATGATAGTAATGAAAATTAGAAAATAGACCCAAAGAAGGGTTTTAATACAGGTCACCAAAACAAACAAAAATATCTTAGTTGTTCAACTATTACAAACTAAACCTAACTATACTAGTGATGGTGCCAAAATTTCCCCGCGTCGGCCCCTGCTAAGGAAAACAAAAGAAAAGGGGGTAAGCTATAAGCTTAGTGACTAATCAGGGGTAAAAATATAATTTTTACATGTCAACATTTGCACAGTGAGAGCAAAGCAAAAGCAGAAAAGTAACACCACATGGTAAGGTTACGGGTGGCTCCAAAGCCAACTCATCTGTCGAGCTTGATCACTGGTTGACCCTTGAAATCCTGAGCCACACAGCTCGCTTCTCTTAAAGGATCCCACATAGAGAGTGTGACGCCCCGAAAAGTATAAGTGTGAGAACTCGTACTTTTCCCATTTTCTAGGGTTTTATTTATTTAATGGCTTGTTTTCTGCGTTTTCTTTAGTAGGGAAATTTTCTAGATATTTTTAAGGAGTAGATATAGTTTTTGGATGATTTTTCTAGTAACAAATAGGTTTTGAGAAATTAAGAGTATATATCGGACGTGGGACCCACTAGTGCGAAAGTTCGGAAAAATTCGGCCAATAAGGTAAAGTTCCGGATACTGGGTGAAATTTATCGGGTGTTAAGAGATAAGTGGAGGATGAGATGTGATTGATGTGAGAGGAAACAAAAGGATAGAAATACATTTAATGAAGTGACACGTGTCACTTTGTGAGTGGTTGAAGCCTAAGACAACTATTCACCCTTTTTGACTTTTTGCAATTGAGTTAAATATCTCACAAAAATCACTAAAATTCACTCTTTTCTTCTCCTCCATGGCCGGTTCTCTCTTGAGCAAAGAAGAAAGAAACTCTTCAACATTTTAGCTTCCATTTAGCTCAATCTTCCAAAAACAATCACATAAACTAGTTTCTACTCCATAAAATCCCTCCATTAGGTGCTAGTAAGTTGTTTGGTGAAGTTTTTAAGGAAGCTAAGGTGTTCTACAACTCCTTCTCTCTTGTTTACTAGGTAAGTGGTGATTACACTTCCTCCTATACTTAATGATGCTTAATTTGTGCCTAGTGGTGGCTAAAGTGCTGAAATTTGTGGTTTGTTTCTTGGTTTGAGATGAATTGGTGAAGTTTTTATTTTATTGAGGAATTTTCTGGTTTAATGTGATCATGATGTTGTGGTTATTTATGATGGTTGTTAATGAGGGGTTATGACTCTAGTGGATGTAAATGATTGGTAATTGCAACCAATTTTGGGTTTGGAATGAAATGTGAAAAGTTAGGGTTTCATAACCCCCTTTCGGTCCGGTTTTGGGATCATATGGTTAGAGGCCGAATTGGCCTTTTCTTAAAACATGAACGTTGTAGGTATTGATGTGTTTGAGGTGCCTGTAAAATTTCAGGTCATTTGGAGTAGTGTAGAGTGAGAAATGTCGAATTTACTATTGCTGTTCTGGGTTTCAGGATGGCCGAACTGCGTCTGTAATTGGGTTGTTTTGACT
Organism: Coffea eugenioides; assembly: GCF_003713205.1. Classification (NCBI taxonomy): domain Eukaryota; kingdom Viridiplantae; phylum Streptophyta; class Magnoliopsida; order Gentianales; family Rubiaceae; genus Coffea; species Coffea eugenioides. The sequence continues at coordinate 231,067 of NW_020864841.1, forward strand.
GGAATTGTTTTGGATTTGGGTGTTGAGGTCTTCTGATGAAATGTATCTTGATGTCCTAGCTACCATATGCCTTTGGAATTTCTGCATTTGGACCTGTTTAGACTGAGTTGTACTGATTACAGCATAGTGTAATTTGTAAACCTGCAATT
>NW_020864841.1:239056-267946 GCF_003713205.1 Coffea eugenioides
GGGGGTTGAAAATGCGAGGTTATAGGTGAGAAATTTCCAAGCCAAGAAAATGGGCTTTCCTGGGAGTAGCTCCGAGCAAGAGGGTAAAAGTACACCCCCTAAGATTTGAAAGAGAAACGAGAGAGTACGACAACCGGGGGTGTCAAGTGGTGTCTCACCGGGAGGTTCGGTCTTTGCTACTCGTGGTCCTTGTGGATATTGCGGAGGGCCAAATCATACGGAAGGGAATTGTTGGAAGAAAGAAGGAAAGTGTCTGCGATGTGGAAGTGCCGATCATCGGATTGCTGATTGTCCGGTTTGATTACGAAAAGGAAAAGGGACCCAGCAACCAACTAAGACTAACCCTGGACAGTCGGAAGAGGAAGGGACTGGATTGAAGATACCAGCTCGGGTATATTCTCTAGAGTACCATCAGGTCCCTGACTCGTCTGAGGACGTAGAAGGTACGAGCCGTTGGTTACCTTAGATTTTGATAGATTCCGTTGATAAGAAAATTTTGAGGACAAAATTTCTTTAAGGGGGGGAGAGTGTGAGGACCCGTAAATTTCCCTAATTTTATATTATTTATTTTATTTCCTCGCGTGCATTTTTCTTCATTATACCCTACTATTTCGATTTTCGAGAGATTTTATAACTGAATACAGTTTTTAAATCATTTTCCTAATTTAAATTAGTTCATGATAAGTTTGAAGTGTATTATTGACGTGGGACCCACTAGTGCGGTAAATGCGATATATTTTTGACAACTTGCTGGAGTTTTGTATCAAGTGATATTATTTTACAAGGTGCTAAGATACAATTAGAGGTTAGCTAGATAAATTACCATTGGTAGACAAATGATGAGAATGAAACCCTAAGGTGCCATTTGTTACAAAATCATTGGAAGTTGGACTTTGACTTAAGACCATCTTATCTTTTATTTAACCAATTTTGACCGAGAACCCTCTTCATTTCTTCTTGGCTTGGCCGAACAAAGGGAGAGGAAAAACCAAGAGAGTTCCTCATCTTCAACTTCAATTTCTAGCCCAAATCTTGAGTTCCAACCACTAGTATCTCAAATTACTCCATAAAAACTTCTTGCTAGGAAGGATTAGAGGTGTTGGTAGAGTGATTTTTGAGGGGGAAGTACTAAGCTATCATCTTTCTAGTGTTTCTAAGGTAACTTGTCAAGAAAGCCCTCATTTACTTCTAATAATTGTATAGTAGTGGTTTATAGTTGTTAAATACGTAGTTTTGTGGGAGATTTCTCGGTTTAAAGTAGTATTATAATAATTTTCAATTTTATGGTGATTTTTCTACCCTCATGTGATGAGTAATGGTTGTTCATAGAATGATAGCTTTTTATGGTGTAACATGAAACTTTGGTATGCTAGATTTGGTTGCCTAAAGAAATTTCAGCTAGGGTGCAAGAATTTCAGTTTTAGGGTTTCAATCTGCCCTATTTTTGCACTGCATGTTCTTCTAGGAGAGAAACCGAATCAGCCCTTTCTCAAAACATGAAAGTTGTAGGTAATTGAGTTACCTATCTGCTTCTAAAATTTCAGCTCAATCAGAGCACTGTAACCTATGAAATGACCGAAATACCCTTGACTATCCACAAGCTTTGTTTCGCGGACAGTTTTCTGTTTTCTCTAAGATTTCGATTTTTGACCATGAAAATGCATGATTGGGCTTTGGAGGTATTCATAATAAATGTAGGTATATGTCTTAGCTTCGAAACGCCATAAGATTCGTCTCAATCCGATAAATGTAGCTTCAGTTGTGGTTATTATACTGAAAGGTGTGTTTTATAGTCTATGCTTTGTATGTGAAATTGTGGTTGATTGGAGTTGGGATTGGTGATGAAATGTAGGATCGAAAATAAGGAATTTAAGGGGAGATGCTGTCCAATTTTCTAAGCCGTTTGATTCCTTTAAGCTAGAGTTGCATTGTGGTAGAATGAGGGGGTTTGGGGTGTTTGTAACCCTCGTACCAACTGTTATCCGTTTGCTCAAAAATCGCATTTTATTCTTTTGTACTAGTATATAACTTGGAGAGGCACCTGACTAGTAATCGAGCCTCACTTGTGCATCCTGTTTACTCAATTTTGGATGTGAAAATTTCAACTGCTTTACCTTTGTTATTCTTAGGGTTTCACGGTGATTAAGGCCACTTTGGGTGAAAATTTTGATGTACCTGTACTTGAACTGGTGAGTGTACCACTTCCCTAATTTGTTGCTTATCTGGCTATCCGTGACTTCTGTATACTCTGTATGAAACGAGGGTGTACTTTATAAATCTCGTTTCTCTCGTCTATTTACTTTGTTTCCTGCATACTGTATAAGTCTGTATTTATTCTCTGTATCTGTTATCTGTATCTGTTCTCTGTATAAGTCTGCGACCTCTGAACTCAAAACCTGTGGCTAGTTACTCGAGTCGAGCTGGCAAGGGCCAGGTCGATTAGATAATGAACCACGGTAGTGTGTTTCTAGGAATCTTTGGGTATTGAGACTCTTGATTCCGGTATACTGGAGTATTACCATTCTGTTCCTGTTGAGGTGTTCAGGTCCGGTAAGGAGTATGTTTGGTGGACGAAATTTGACGTAACGTGGGATCTACGGACATGGTTGCTCTCTATACATTGACGGAGAGTCAACGAGTTTGGATCAAGTACTGCAAATGGAAATTTGGCTCCTGAGAGCCACCTGTATCCTTCCTATATTAAATTACAGTATCTAATTGCTTTACTCTATATCTGGTATGTGTATCTGATTGGTTAAGTGTGAAATGCCATGATTTTCTGCTTATACGTTTGGTACCTCATTGAGCGTAAGCTCACCCCGTTCCGTTATCCTTGTTTTCCTTGCATGGTTCCAAGTTTTGAAACCAAGATTTTTGGAAGAAAAGAGTTGAGCTAGTTGTAGGACTTCTTTTGTTTATGCTCCTCTGTAATTGAAACCCTAATTGTACTTCGTATCCGTGCGGATATTTTGACTTGTATTTCAGGTAATTTGTTGAAGACACGAATGTATAGACGTTGGAAAGTGTATAGTGGTATTTATATTTGATGATAAATGCATGTTTTATGATTGTATGAACTTTACTTTTACCCGTTGGAAGGATCGGACAAGGGCGGGCTTGGAACGAGAAAAGAAAAAAATTTGGTGAGAAATCATTTCTGAGAATCCGGCAGTATATCCGGCTAGTTATTGGCCGGATTGTTGGCCGGATTGACAGGGAATTTTGAACAAAATTTTGTTCAGCTACTGCCTTGAATCAGGCCGGCAATCCGGTCGGATTGTGATGTGGCACTTGCTCTTTCGTTTCGTTTTCAATTTTCGTTGGAATATTATATCAAAGTCCTATTGTATCTTTCCGTTTGGTTACTTAGTTTTGGAAGTTCATTTTTTCGAAGTCTTTTGAATGCTTCGTACGATTTTCATGCATTTCTGTTTAGTAGTCTTGGCGAAAGTTGGGCAGGCAGTCCGCTGAACCCTTTGGTTCGCCTTAGGAGGAAGTGGGGCCGTCACAGTTGGTATCAAAGCTGCTTCGCGTGATCTCTGCACGGATTGAGTTTGGACCAAGTGGTGTTATGGTCCTGATTTCGTGAATGTGTCTAAAGGTGTAAGTGCTTTTTTGAGCATAAGCTATGACTGTGCACGTTATAAGTGTAAAACTCTTTATCATGGTACCTAAGGAAGATATATATGTATATCGGGTAGGAATATTTAATATGGATGATTTACTCTTGAGACCGGCCGGTTCGAGTTGTGAATTATCTTATTTGGGGATTCTTGTGCCCGGCTACTAAATAGATGAGAGCCTAGGTTAGAAAGGACTTGGGCGAACTAGAAATGTGATTCTATGGAAGTTCATGTGGTTTGTTCGGGTGTTAGTAAGCATGATTAACCTGGATTAAGATATAAATTGTGGTATTCTCGTAGATTATGGATGGAGGCCTAAAGGGGAAATAGCTTTTCGTTAGTTGCTTTTGTGCTTTTGACCTAGTTCGTCTATAGTACTTTTGGATGACCCCGCTACCTTCATGGATCTCTTTTGTTTGTATCTAGCTAACTGCTACTGTGTGACTTGTTCGGTACAGTTGTGTTATGTATATATGATTTTGATCTGTGTGTACCTCTTGTTACTTGCTTATGCCTATAATTATCTTTAATGTTATATTTTCGCTTCGACCCTAGATTGGTTAGACCAATGGAGGGTACTCGTAGTAGACGAGGTCGTGGGCGCGGACGTAAGCAACTCTCGAATGAAAGGGGTAACCGAGAACCAATACTTGAACCTAGGGTTGACCCAAATGCTCAAGTAGCCACTGCTATCCATCGCATGACCGATCTGCTAGCCCATGTAGTGGAACACCAGGGCCAAAACCCTAATCCTCAACCTGGAAACCCTAGTAACCATATAGAGGGCGAGGATAGAGCCCTTGAAAGATTTCAGAAGTTCTCCCCACCAAAATTTCTCGGAGGCCCTAATCTTGACGTGGCTAAAAGGTGGTTGGCAAAGATGATCGATATTTTTGCCGCGTTACACTACACTGAGGAGAGACAGGTGACATTTGCTATCTTCCAACTGGAGGGAGCAGCCCGTTCTTGGTGGAATATCATAAGGCTTAAATGGGAACGAGAACAAACACCGAGGACGTGGGCAAACTTCATGAGGGAATTCAACGCCAAGTTTTTCCCTCCTCTAATCCAAGAAAAGAAGGAAGATGAATTCATTCGGTTTCGTCAAGGAACCCAGACCGTAGCCGAGTATGAGAGTCAATTTACGCAGTTATCTAAGTTTGCGCTCGAACTGATTATAACCGAGCAAAGGCGGATAAGGCGTTTTGTCCAGGGACTAAATGTTGAGATTCAGAAGGACCTGACTGTAGCCCAACTTAGCGCCTTTAGTGATGCTGTGGAGAAATCCCAGGGGGTTGAAAATGCGAGGTTATAGGTGAGAAATTTCCAAGCCAAGAAAATGGGCTTTCCTGGGAGTAGCTCCGAGCAAGAGGGTAAAAGTACACCCCCTAAGATTTGAAAGAGAAACGAGAGAGTACGACAACCGGGGGTGTCAAGTGGTGTCTCACCGGGAGGTTCGGTCTTTGCTACTCGTGGTCCTTGTGGATATTGCGGAGGGCCAAATCATACGGAAGGGAATTGTTGGAAGAAAGAAGGAAAGTGTCTGCGATGTGGAAGTGCCGATCATCGGATTGCTGATTGTCCGGTTTGATTACGAAAAGGAAAAGGGACCCAGCAACCAACTAAGACTAACCCTGGACAGTCGGAAGAGGAAGGGACTGGATTGAAGATACCAGCTCGGGTATATTCTCTAGAGTACCATCAGGTCCCTGACTCGTCTGAGGACGTAGAAGGTACGAGCCGTTGGTTACCTTAGATTTTGATAGATTCCGTTGATAAGAAAATTTTGAGGACAAAATTTCTTTAAGGGGGGGAGAGTGTGAGGACCCGTAAATTTCCCTAATTTTATATTATTTATTTTATTTCCTCGCGTGCATTTTTCTTCATTATACCCTACTATTTCGATTTTCGAGAGATTTTATAACTGAATACAGTTTTTAAATCATTTTCCTAATTTAAATTAGTTCATGATAAGTTTGAAGTGTATTATTGACGTGGGACCCACTAGTGCGGTAAATGCGATATATTTTTGACAACTTGCTGGAGTTTTGTATCAAGTGATATTATTTTACAAGGTGCTAAGATACAATTAGAGGTTAGCTAGATAAATTACCATTGGTAGACAAATGATGAGAATGAAACCCTAAGGTGCCATTTGTTACAAAATCATTGGAAGTTGGACTTTGACTTAAGACCATCTTATCTTTTATTTAACCAATTTTGACCGAGAACCCTCTTCATTTCTTCTTGGCTTGGCCGAACACAGGGAGAGGAAAAACCAAGAGAGTTCCTCATCTTCAACTTCAATTTCTAGCCCAAATCTTGAGTTCCAACCACTAGTATCTCAAATTACTCCATAAAAACTTCTTGCTAGGAAGGATTAGAGGTGTTGGTGGAGTGATTTTTGAGGGGGAAGTACTAAGCTATCATCTTTCTAGTGTTTCTAAGGTAACTTGTCAAGAAACCCCTCATTTACTTCTAATAATTGTATAGTAGTGGTTTATAGTTGTTAAATACGTAGTTTTGTGGGAGATTTCTCGGTTTAAAGTAGTATTATAATAATTTTCAATTTTATGGTGATTTTTCTACCCTCATGTGATGAGTAATGGTTGTTCATAGAATGATAGCTTTTTATGGTGTAACATGAAACTTTGGTATGCTAGATTTGGTTGCCTAAAGAAATTTCAGCTAGGGTGCAAGAATTTCAGTTTTAGGGTTTCAATCTGCCCTATTTTTGCACTGCATGTTCTTCTAGGAGAGAAACCGAATCAGCCCTTTCTCAAAACATGAAAGTTGTAGGTAATTGAGTTACCTATCTGCTTCTAAAATTTCAGCTCAATCAGAGCACTGTAACCTATGAAATGACCGAAATACCCTTGACTATCCACAAGCTTTGTTTCGCGGACAGTTTTCTGTTTTCTCTAAGATTTCGATTTTTGACCATGAAAATGCATGATTGGGCTTTGGAGGTATTCATAATAAATGTAGGTATATGTCTTAGCTTCGAAACGCCATAAGATTCGTCTCAATCCGATAAATGTAGCTTCAGTTGTGGTTATTATACTGAAAGGTGTGTTTTATAGTCTATGCTTTGTATGTGAAATTGTGGTTGATTGGAGTTGGGATTGGTGATGAAATGTAGGATCGAAAATAAGGAATTTAAGGGGAGATGCTGTCCAATTTTCTAAGCCGTTTGATTCCTTTAAGCTAGAGTTGCATTGTGGTAGAATGAGGGGGTTTGGGGTGTTTGTAACCCTCGTACCAACTGTTATCCGTTTGCTCAAAAATCGCATTTTATTCTTTTGTACTAGTATATAACTTGGAGAGGCACCTGACTAGTAATCGAGCCTCACTTGTGCATCCTGTTTACTCAATTTTGGATGTGAAAATTTCAACTGCTTTACCTTTGTTATTCTTAGGGTTTCACGGTGATTAAGGCCACTTTGGGTGAAAATTTTGATGTACCTGTACTTGAACTGGTGAGTGTACCACTTCCCTAATTTGTTGCTTATCTGGCTATCCGTGACTTCTGTATACTCTGTATGAAACGAGGGTGTACTTTATAAATCTCGTTTCTCTCGTCTATTTACTTTGTTTCCTGCATACTGTATAAGTCTGTATTTATTCTCTGTATCTGTTATCTGTATCTGTTCTCTGTATAAGTCTGCGACCTCTGAACTCAAAACCTGTGGCTAGTTACTCGAGTCGAGCTGGCAAGGGCCAGGTCGATTAGATAATGAACCACGGTAGTGTGTTTCTAGGAATCTTTGGGTATTGAGACTCTTGATTCCGGTATACTCGAGTATTACCATTCTGTTCCTGTTGAGGTGTTCAGGTCCAGTAAGGAGTATGTTTGGTGGACGAAATTTGACGTAACGTGGGATCTACGGACATGGTTGCTCTCTATACATTGACGGAGAGTCAACGAGTTTGGATCAAGTACTGCAAATGGAAATTTGGCTCCTGAGAGCCACCTGTATCCTTCCTATATTAAATTACAGTATCTAATTGCTTTACTCTATATCTGGTATGTGTATCTGATTGGTTAAGTGTGAAATGCCATGATTTTCTGCTTATACGTTTGGTACCTCATTGAGCGTAAGCTCACCCCGTTCCGTTATCCTTGTTTTCCTTGCATGGTTCCAAGTTTTGAAACCAAGATTTTTGGAAGAAAAGAGTTGAGCTAGTTGTAGGACTTCTTTTGTTTATGCTCCTCTGTAATTGAAACCCTAATTGTACTTCGTATCCGTGCGGATATTTTGACTTGTATTTCAGGTAATTTGTTGAAGACACGAATGTATAGACGTTGGAAAGTGTATAGTGGTATTTATATTTGATGATAAATGCATGTTTTATGATTGTATGAACTTTACTTTTACCCGTTGGAAGGATCGGACAAGGGCGGGCTTGGAACGAGAAAAGAAAAAAATTTGGTGAGAAATCATTTCTGAGAATCCGGCAGTATATCCGGCTAGTTATTGGCCGGATTGTTGGCCGGATTGACAGGGAATTTTTAACAAAATTTCGTTCAGCTACTGCCTCGAATCCGGCCGGATTGTGATGTGGCACTTGCTCTTTCGTTTCGTTTTCAATTTTCGTTGGAATATTATATCAAAGTCCTACTGTATCTTTCAGTTTGGTTACTTAGTTTTCGAGTGTTCATTTTCTTGAAGTCTTTTGAATGCTTCGTAGGGTTTTCGTGCATTTCTGTTTAGTAGTCCTGGCGAGAGTTGGACAGGCGGTCCGTCGAACCCTTTGGTTCGCCTTAGGGGGAAGTGGAGCCGTCACACCCAGCAACCCTCCAAAAGGCCTCGATCAGGTGGGGGGACACTCACAATAGGTTATAAAGCAGTTAGGACTCTTCTCCCTAACCGATGTGGTATCGTTGTAATCCGCCCCTCTTAGGGGACCCAGCGTCCTCGCTGGCACACCAAGGTCGGGAGTCGGCTCTGATACCAACTCTAACACCCTTGACCAATATTGTCCCACAGTTAGCCACTCAGAGGGTCGTGGGTTTTGTTCCTGGAGGTGGGGTTATAGCCAACAACAAATGAAGAGCCCAAACCCGCAAGTCAAGAAGCTCAGCACCTCTCCAAAAGGCCTCAGTCAGGTGGGAGGACACTCACAACAGGTTATAAAGCAGACTGGACTCTCCTCCCTAGTCGATGTGGGATCGTTACATTAACACACTACAAAAAAATAGAAAAACTAGATTTAAAAGAAGTAATATCAGTTTCAAAATCATTTAAAAAATATCACCCTTCCAATGTAAGAGATTTGTCTACTAAGGCAGAGTACTTTGCCTTAAATTGATGGTAGAAATTTGCAACTCCTTGAAAGATCATCAATCCATCAAAAGGTTTAGAAATGGTGCATGTCAGAACCATCTTTACTTCACCTTGCTTAACCTGCATAAGATAATGAACACTAAACAAAGCAAAATTAAAATTATTAGAAGGCAAATGAGGACTCTCACTAACTCCCTCAATTTTTGCAACCATACTCTTCGTCTCAAGAGAACTCTCACTCATTTTCTCACTCAAGCACAATACACTCTATTTTTCATTATCACTCCTCTAGATTTTTGCTTCATGTTCATGCATACTTGTTACACTATTGAATTCGCTCTCAATTTCCTCCTCCCATTTTCCAGCTTCAATATTGATTTTTTCAAATTCAACTCCACTTTGGATTGGCTTAGGCTGATTTTCAAGAGCAACAACTTTGACAAGTTCCATGTTAAAGGATGTCTGAGCATTACATTCAACTTTTGCCTCATTGATAGGTATCCCACCACGACTCATCACGTGGCTCATTCTGAGGCATGGAATTTGTCATATGAATCCCTTCTCTCCTTTTTCGAAGTCGCTTTTCAATTTTAATCACCATACTTACCACATCTTTCAACTTCATATGAGGTAGTACTTCAATGTGATCAACAATCTAGCTATTCAAACCATCCAAAAATTGATGAATGGCAGTGTCTAGATCTTCCTCAATCTCAACTTGCTTCATTGTTGACTCCATCTCTTCATAGTATTCAAGCACGGTCTTAAAACCTTGATTAACTAGTTGGAATTTTTCCAACAACTCCCTATAGTAAGTAGGAGCATATCTCTTAAGCATTATCCTCTTCAAGGCATCCCAGGTGGCAATTGATAGTAGACCACACAACCGACGCTCCTTCACAAATTGATCCTACCATTGTGACAGCCCCACTTTCCCCTAAGGCGAACCAAAGAGGTTAGCGGACTGCCTGCCCAGCTCTCGCCAGGACTAACGAGCAGTTAAACACGATCTAAGACGTTTCGGGGAATGAGAAGCACGCTCAAACAGGCCAAAATCACAAAATAAAAAAAAATGAAAATCGGAAGCGACATGAATAGTGCCAGGCACGGCAGAATCCGGCCGGAATCTGGCCGGATACAAGCCAGAGAGCAAAGGCCGGATTCTTTTTTTTTCCAAGGCAATCCGGCCGACAATTCAGCCAGATACTGGCCGGATTCCTGGCCGGATTCGACCCAGTCCATTCCCGCCAAAAATTTTTCTTTTGTCGTTTGAAAACCGAACCTGTCCGAAATCCGACCAAACATCAATAAAACATATATAGCTTGAAATTTAGCATTTACAATCCAAAGTAGCATACCAAAAGTTATCCAACAAGTTTGTACGTGTACGGTTTGCAAATTACAACTCAACGACTTGGTTGGATCAAAATGCACTTAGGGTTTTGCCCAAAAGGAGCTATTCAAAAGATAGTTACAACAAGCTCAACTCGGCAACCAACTATCAAAAGCCATTCCAAAAGTGTTTATATTCCTGTAAGGAAAATAAAAGGAATAGAGTGAGCTTAATCCCAGTGAGATACTATCACTCAAGCAACCAAGTTCATATAGACATAAAACGTTCAATAATGAAGTAGGCCAAGATCACACATTCACAATATGGTTAAAAGGATACGGACGGCTCTCAAGAGCCCCTTTCCTCGCTTGTATACTTGATCGAATTTCATTGACCCTCCGTCAATATTCACAAAATAACCAATCGTAGGCTCCACTTGACTTCCAATCCTTCCACCCAACATACCCCTACAGGGCCCGAACTCCAAACAGTATAAATTTGGTAATACTTGAGTATACCGGAATCGAGAGTCTCATACTACAAGATTCCATACAACAGTCCCCATGACTCGTCGATTTTCAGGACCAAGCCCTCGCCGGCTCGATTCAATCGACTACCAATGGAGTTGGGTTCAGTAGTAACAGTAATGGCCGTTGGATACCCGTCCAAACGACATCAAAGCCAGTATTTGCATGTATCACTTAATCATACAGTAAACAGTCATTTAAGATAAAAGGGTGAGAGTGATCAAGTACACCCCACCTCAATCAAGGTCAACAATGCAATTAAGCCATCAAATCAACGATTTCAAGCGTAGCAAAGCCACCTAGTAACAAACAAGTGAGTAGTACACTCACCAAGCACGCAAGTGAAATTTCATAAACGTCCGCCCAAAGAGCGTCTCGAATCACCGTCACGCCCTAAAATATTCAAACAAGCACAATAAGACTCGATTACAAGTCATAAACCAATTCCACATACTACCAAAATAAAGCTCCATTAGGACGTATAAGCACCAAAGTAAGTTAGGGAAAATCCGGAAATGCAAGTTAAGCTCTAAGACCTAAAAACAGTTTTGATGCCATTAAGCGTATTGAACACAACTGGCACTACGAGTATCGGATGGATGTATACTATACACCATTTCGAAGCTAAAAGATAGGGTTACAATGTTGAAGAAGGCCACTCAGTCCAGTTTGTAGTGCAACTAGGTCAAAAGATCAATATACCAAACCAGAACCGCATACACAGGTTAATAAACCGCATTCTGGTTAAATCATCATAAGTCAGGCTACCTAAGTCCAATTCAAGTGATTCCAAAGCCATCCAAAAGCTAAGATACCAGACTATATTTCTTAAGAAGACATCAACAACCAAATCAATCGTATTCTCAATCAAATTAACCAAATACCAAAGCTGATTACCAAGTTCGGACAGAAACAGGGCAGTAGGGGTATTTCAGTCTTTTCACAGGCTATGCTGCTCTGATTGGCCTGAAAGTTTGTAGGAATCTATAAAATATCATTCCCTACAACTTTCATGTTTTAACCCAAGGCTAATTCGGCCTCTAACTAGGTGAAACAGTACCTGGAAGAATGTGGTTACATGAAACCCTAACTTTTGAAATTTTCCGTCAATTTATGCATTCAAGCTTCATTCTAGATCATTTCCAACCATCATACATGGCCACACAATGGTAATCATATTAAAACAGAAAAATCATGAATAAATAGAAAAAATGTCATCAATGTCACTAAAATCATGAAATAACCCACAAAGACACCTCTTAGGCTACCACAAGCCATTAATTATATATCATCAAGAACAAAAGAGGAGTTCCTTAGATACTCAACTTAAAATGCAAGAAAGGAAGCAACACTAACCACCTTAGCCTTCCAAACAACTTCACAACCAACCTTAATATCACCAAACTAAGAGGTTTGATGGAGTAATTTGAAGATTAAACAGTTGAATGGAAAGATTGGGCAAGATTGGAGACTAGAAAATTGAGAGCTTTTCCTTTCTTTTCCCTTGAAGAGAATCGGCCAAGAAGCTTGAAAATGAAGGGTAATTTTAGTCAATTTTGATTTTTTGGTAAAGTCATGAATAGTGGTCAACAAGTAAGAATTAATCTACAAGTGACACTTGTCACTTCCATTAAATGCTAAGCTATCCTTTTGTTTCCTCAACACTCATCCAAATGATATCCTCTAATTATCTTTTAGCACCTAGTAAAATAAACCCAGTATCCAAAACTTAATCTAACTGGCCGAATTTTTCTGAACTTTACGCACTAGCGGGTCCCACGTCCGGCATACGTTCTTAATTTCTCAAAAACTAACCGATACTAGAAAAATCATCTAAAAACTATATTTACTCAGAAAATTATCTGAAAAATTTTTCTAATAAAGAAAATGCAGAAAAGCATGCAATTAAATAAAATAAAACCTAGAAACTGAGAAAATTTACGGGGTCTCACAACCATGTTAGAGCATAATGATTAAAAGTAAGAGTAGCCAATTTTGCCTTCTCTTTCTCAGTACAAGTTTAATGTTCAAAGATGCACTCCACTTTCTTTATCTATGTTAAGCATGCATCGGGATCTTTAAAATCGTTGAAAGCTGGTAGGGATATTTTAGAGATAGAAGAACCAACTCTTTGATATCCTCTTAATTCCTCCTCATGATGTCGCTAATCATGAATGTGATAAGTCCCTCCACTTGAATATCTAGAGATAGATCTCTCCATTTGGCCGAAGTATGTATGTTAATTTGCAAGAAAGTTTAGTGACAAGAAAAGAAATTTCCTCACAATACTCCCTTACGTGTATTCACTCACTCTTGCGTTTACACTCAAGTAAGCACTCTATAGATCTCACCACTCTTTGAAGTCTTTGATCACAATCTTTGAGATAAATTGAATTTGCTCAAAATTGATCAAAAAGCCTTAACAATTCAATCAACACGGTGGCAATGGCTAGGAGTTTAAGATGATTGGATATGACTTGATGAGACTTGACTCAAATAGACTTGAAAATGCCTCAAAAAACTGGACGAAATTAGACAAGATTTGAAGAAATAAATGGCTAGAATTAATAAAACAATGACTCGGCAAAAATTTGGGAAACTTAGAACTTTACCCAATTGTACTTGGCTGGAATTTGGAAGCTTAGTTTGATTGATTCTTGGATTCTGTTTAAAGAAGCTTTTCTAAGTGTATGTTGAAGCGGCTTAAAATCAAGTTGGATAAGGATTTATGTGACTAGATTTTGACAACAATCCTAATCAAATTAGGTTTCCGATTTGCAAGCTACCTCTTGTTTCCAAACTCAAAGGATATGTCTTGATCCGTTTGAAGTTCCTCCTTTTTTTCTCAAGGATCGCAACTGATTTTGTGATTGTCATCTCTTTTCCTTTTTTTTAGATCAAGAATTCAAGAATTAAATAGCCCGAACGTTCAAGTTCAAGATTCGAAACTAGGGTTTCTAAGATTTTAAGATTTGGAAACCTTTGTATCAAGGTTTTCAAGAACCCAACTATGCAATCCAAGAACTTCAAGAAAATACTAAACCAACTACAAGACTCAAGAACAACAAGAGACAAATGCAAGTTATGCAATTTATTTATTTTTTCGATGAAAAGTACTGCTACTGTGACGCCCCCACTTCTCCCTAAGGCGAACCAAAGGGTATCAGCGGGATGCCCGCCCAACTCTCGCCAGGACTCAGTACGATTCCAGTTCAAACTTAAGGTATAATACCAACAATGAAAGTCAGAATAAGGACAAGAAATCATTTTCATAGATCAATATTCAATCTTACATCACAAGTTCAAAATACATTCACTTTCCCAAAATTTATAACTTCCAAAATATGTCTAGTCGAATACATTCGAAACCCTAATACAAAAGTGCCTCAAGTCGGCTTCTCCATCACTCCTTCCATTTCGGTTCCTGTTAAGGAAAACAAATCTAATGGGATGAGCTAACGCTCAGTGAGGCCAAGAAAACATGCAAAACACATAGGTCAAGTAGCAATGGCATTTAAGCAAGAATTAAAGTTGTAACATTCAAATAATTCACAATTTTCAATTAAACACATTCAATAAGGATACAGGAGCTCTCAGGAGCTAAGTTCCACTTGCTTCACCAAACCTCGATCGAATACCTTCCCGTGATGACACTCCGTCAACCGGGTCGGCATTTAAGTCCGTAGAATTCTGCTTACTTCACAGTTCCGTCCACCATACACCGCACCGGGCCTGAACTTCTATAAAAGGCACTACTACGCGAGTAGGTCAAGAAAGATCTCTCAATAGATCAAGCTTACAGTTATCTCATGGTGGTTCACCAAACTTCTCGACCAAACCCTTACTGGCTCGAGTAGCAAGGTCGACCAATTGAGAGTTGGGCGTCCCCCAATTCAGTTATAAGTCGAGGAGATTCACTCCAATGACATACAGACAGTTCAGTTATAAGTCGAGGAGATTCACTCCAACGACATACAAACAGTTCAAATACAGTTCATGTGAGAACCCGAAAATTTTTCTAATTTTTGCCTTATTTACTGGCGTATTTAAATATTTATTCACTCATTTTCTTTGAATTATTTATTTCAACTATTTTAGAACCATTTACATGGAACAATGCCTTACTTATGTTTTTAAAATGTTTCGTTAGAAAAATTTGTTTTTCGAAGACTCATTTAGTGAGGAATAACGAGTACATGCTTTTCGAGGCAAAATTCGATTCGAGAGTGCAATAATTTTGGAGAATTAAGAATGATCAATAGTAGACTAAGAAAATTTAATTGAGAGATTAGATATGAGTGAGTAAAAATTAAACTTATAACGTGCGTGCGTCGAAAGATTCCCGAAAGTCACGCCAGTACAAACTAATTGGAGATTTGAGGAATTAATACTAGACTTGTATGAGGACTCATGTTTTTATTTCTAAGATAACTATTTTATGATTAATTACCCTAGTATTGGTTAGTTATATTATCGTTACGTGAATTTCTTTTCAATTTCGCTTTAACGTGCGTGAATTGGAAGTTAGCGTAAATCGAACCGGAACGGCTAAGTGGAGATTTAAGAGACTAATACTAGACTACTAAGGGTGAATAATTATAGTGTTAAAGGAAGTACACTGGAGGTTTAGTGCACAAGTGTATCAAACCCGAGAGAAACGGACACGAAACACACGCGCGCGATTACTATTGATAGTTGACTTTCACCAAACTTTGGCCCCAAGTTTTATCAAGCTTCCAAGAGAAGCTTTAGCCATCAGATTTTTCTCTCTCTCTCTCTTCACTCAAGGCTGGCCGAAACACTTAGCAAGGAAGAAAAAGGAAGCTTCACTCCATTTCACTTCCAATCTTCTCACCATTTCACTCCAAATTTCTCACACAAACTCACAAACACTTGGAGATTCATCTTGGCTTGGAGGAGGAGGTCTTCTAGCCGAGTTTCTTGGAGCTTTTGGTGACCCAAAATTTCTGGTTTTTCATCATCTAAGAGGCAGTAATCATCCAACCCTTTAAACTTGGTTTTAGTAGGTTAAATTTGACCTTGAAGCTTGTAGCTTCATGTGGGTGTCTTTATTTGGTTGAAAATGAGTATAGTGGGCTCTATGAAATCCCACAAAGGACATGTTGGACTGATATGATGATTATGGTTGTTATTTATGTTGATTAAGTGTTAAACAAATGGATATAAGTTGGAAAAGTGAAAGGAAAACCAAAGGGAAGTAGCATGGAAAGAGGCCGAATTCTGCCCTATTTTTGCCGAGCCCTTGGTTCAATTTTTTGTGATCAAATGACCTTGAATTTGATGTAGATATGTTGTATAGGATGTGTGAAAAGTTTTCACCAAAAATCACTTGATTTGGTTGGGTAAAAGTTAGAATTTCGAAAATCTTCAAATCCGGAAAACGGGTAACAGGGGCTCTCTAGCAATAAACTTTGAATGATCATAACTCTTTGCTCAGACATCAAAATCAAGTGTCGTTTGTGGAATTTGAAAGTAGACCATTCCAGCTTTCTAACAGTATAAAATGCATCTCCTGATTCAAACTCAGTGAGCCGTAGTAGTTCTTCAAAGTTACCTGTCATGTTTTACGGCTGTGCTCGAGAGTCAATGATGAGCTGAGGTTTGTTGCTTGAATTTGAGCTAGCTACGAACTAAATTTCAAAACACTTTCTTCTGATGAATTGTAGCCTCATGAATGTAGTTTCCAACTCCACCAACCGTGCTCAATTCCAAGTTGAATTGAGTGAGTTGTGGCCAAATTATAGAACTGCACCAGTGATAGAAAACCCTAATTTTGGCTAGCCGAATGGCCTAGCTTGATTTGGGACTTGTTGTTTTGCAAATTTTGATGTCAATCACCTATCAAATGTATATTAGATGTTTCTTAGACTTTTGTTTCATAAATGAGCCAGATTTGAGTCATTTTCATTGGACAAAATGTGTGAAAAGGAAGAAGAAAGCAAAAGACAGATTGTTCTTGGGATTTTCTTGAACTTTGGTAGTTTGGTTCACTACCTTCCCGTTTGACTTTTGAAATGAAATTTGGTAGAGGAGTAGTCCTCATATGGAAGTTGAATTGTACAAATTTTGGTGTCAATCTAAGACCATTTCGATATACAAATGATGTCCCAAAGTTGCTTTTCGAATCTGGAAAACTTTTCCTTTTCTCTTGGCCGAATGGTCAAATCTAATTTGGGAAGTTATATTTCAAAAACCTTGATGTCAATTACTTCTAAATTGCTTATTGGATGTTTATGGAACATTGGTTTCAATATTTGAATTAATTGAGGTTGATTGTGTGGAACAAAGCTTTTAAAAGGGAAGGAAACGTGAGAAGGCAGATTTGTTTTGAAAATTTCGTAAACTTCAGTCATTTTGTTAACTATCTTTCCATGTGAGTTTTTGCTTGAAATTTGGTAGAGATATAGTTCATATATGGAAGATTTAGTGTACCAAATTTGGTGTATTTTCAATGCCATTTCAATGGCCAAATAATACTTCAATGATAGCCTTTCAAATCTGGAAAATGACTGAACGGTTTATAAAATGCGACCAACTTTGAGCTGCTATATCTCAATGCTCAAAGTTTGATTTCAGTTCTGTTTGTTGTGTTTTAAATCTTGGTTGGAGTTCTAATTGAGTTACAAATTTCAGAGGCTAGTTCACTTTCTGTGAATTTTGCCGAATTTTCAAAGTTTGCTAAAAAATAAGACTAAAATTGTCCTGTGTGCCTATAGTCAGCCATCTTTAGCTAAAATTTGAATGTCTTCCGTTTAGAATCTAGGAAGAGTGTCTTCTAGGAATTTTTAGTAATTTAAATCAAGATTCCAACGGTATAAAATTTTCCAATTTTAGACCTACTGAGTGCAAGATCTGGTTTTTCTAAATTTGACGCGCAAAGCTGAATTTTGCAGATTTCTTAGAAAATGAAATTTTGAGAACTCGTTATTCTTTCTTGATATTAATTGATCGCTTTAAACTCGATTTCATGAAGGAAATCAGTTTTTCTTGTGTTATTAAACCATCAGTTTTGAACTTCAATTTTCGAGAAAAAAGGTTCTCTTTTGAGACCTTGGTTTAATCTAAACAAGTGGATATTCTTTCTTGTGTGTTACGTGGTAGTGGGTTTATGTGACAGCCCCACCTCCCCCTAAGGCGAACCAAAGGGTTCGGCGGACCGCCTGCCCAACTCTCGCCGAGACTCAGTCGTTCACTCAAGCAAATCAGAAATAAAACCACAAGAAAGAGCTAAACAAGGATCCAAAACTTAAAACAAAATTATATACATTGTTATCTCAGAAGGAAGTACAACCGTCGAATATACAAAGGTTCTCAATTCACCATACAACCAGCCCGTGCCAAGCACTAGGGCGAGAACCATTACAAAACCAAAGAACTGGACCAAGCTAGTCTATACAGAGCTCTCGTCCTTGCTCGCCTTCCCCTGTTAAGGAAAACAAAACTAAAGGGATGAGCTAAAAGCTCAGTGAGGTTCCGAACACATAAGCAACAATCCATCCAAAACATTAAATATAAAATTTCAATAATTCAAGTAACATTTACAATGGAAAGCGATAATAACACATACATTAAAAGGATACAGGCTCACAAGGAGCCATTTGTTCGTTCGTTCGTTCGTTTGTTCATTCTCCTGACATTCCCCTTATTCCTCCATTCACTTGAAAATGCATTTTTGTAAGTAAAACCCTCGTTCGTTCGTTCATTTCATTCACCCCCTTCCCAGACATTGGCTGGGCTCCACCAAACTTCAAGGTAATACTCGAGTATACCAAACGTTCACCCAGGTCACCATATCGCCCGACCGAGTCCGCTTCTGGCTCGAGTCGATCGGTAACAAGAGGCAGTGGCCAGTTCAGCCAAAAGGCTTACATTCATGCACAAGTAACATTTCAATCATTCAATCATTGAAAATTTCACAATCATTTAAGCTGAGTGCGATAAAGTACACACTCGCCTAGAAAACTCGTTTTGGCTAATCATTGAAAGCGTTTAACATGTTATCAGTCATATATACAAGCCATATAATCAAGAAACATAACAAACAAGGAACACTCACCTATTTACGTAAAACAACATGCAAATATCCTTCCGGATATTACCTCAGTCACCGAGAAAACCTAAGAGTAAATGAGAAAGAATATTACAGTCTATCTAGCACAAACAAGTAAGTGAAATCAAAGAAAAACCGGCAATTGATAAGTAAAACGTATAAAGACGCCTTTATAGTGAAAAGGGGATATTTGGATCGGAGGACGAAAATAACTAGGATTTCATAAACCAAACACAAAACTAACTCAAGTGGGTTATAAAATGTCCGGCGGAAAACACTTGGACCAAAGACAACTCGGACTCCAACGAGATAGGCTAAAAATATTGTTTTCGGAATCATTTAGATAGTTCAAAATCACCTCATACCCAAGCAGCTAGTATGGACTACACGTCATGATAAAATCATGTGAAAAGGAGGACAATACTACCTTACGTTCACACTTAAAACCTCACTTAAACGTGGTTCACTTGTGGCCGAGAAAACCCTAAATCATACCTCTATCTTTTGGGTACGGAGTAAGTAAACATCTGGCGTTTCAAATCGAAGAGGTATCATGTTTTGGAATGGTAAAACGGAATGGTAAAATGGTCATAGTATTTGCCAAACGAAAATATACAAATTCAAATAGAAACTTAGCCCTCGAGCGAAAATTTGGGCAGCACGCCCTTTGTATTTACCTATTTTTCCAGCCATTTATGGCTTCATTATTTTTCTCATTCAAGTCCAAGTTTATACACAACACAAATGCATTTCAATAGCCGTTCCATAGGCTCAAGACAATACAAGGACATAAATCAACTAATAACAAATGCGGAAATGAAGTTTACAAAAGACAGATTTGACGGGTTTTTCCGAAAAGAACACATCTGAGGCTACGCTTATCGGATTGGTGTGAAAATTATACCGTTTCGAATCTAAGACGAAGAACTACAACTTTCATGAAGGTCACTTAGTCAAATTTCCAGTGTAACCTGGTCAAATTCCCAATTTACAGAGCCAACTTCCAACTATATGGCTAATTAACCGCACTGCACTAGAATGGTCATATCTCAGGCTACCAAGGTCCGTTTAAGGTGTTCTTGTAGGTGTTGAAAATATAAGACAGAGTACTAAAACTTTCATGTTTTGGTAAATCGCTAAATCAGCACGGATCATAGTGAATAAACATGATAAACTGGATGAACTGACTAAAACGGAACACTGGAAACATCCTAAAATAGTGAGGGTATTTTGGTCTTTTCACAGGCTACGTTACTCCGATTGAGCTGAAATTTTGTATGAACCTATTAAATACCATTCTATACAACTTTCATGTTTTATTCCAAGTCTAATTCGGCCTCTAACATGGTGCAATAAAACTGGACAGAATAGAGCTGAAATTTTCCAGAAACCTGGAATTTTGGGATTCAATGCAACCTTTCTTGATTTCTTGCTCCAATCATCACCACAACCACTTATATAAGCTTAAATACCACATATATCATCCATATAGCAAGGATAGGAAGAAAATATCTCAAACCCTAACTCACATAAATCACCTTTAAATCCTCATAACAACTTGTATCACCACTAATCCAACCAAAACATAAATTATATAACATCTCAATCAAAAATAAAAGAACCAAAGCTATGGGTTAGACCTTATACCTCAACAAAAGAAGCTTGCAAGAGTAATACTTCACCTCCTCTTGGAATTTTTGGTTCCCTTAGCTTCCCAAGCTTCCAAACTAATAATTAATCGGTTTAGTTTTTCTTGTTTTCACTCATTCAAGCTCAAACCAAGATTGATTGAAGTTTCCTTGTGACACCCCAACTTTTAAGATGCTATTGTTTTACGGTTTCTTTAGTTCATTTTATTTTAAAACATTATTTTGTTTCAGGGAAGATACTAAAGTTATTTCTTTGGGTTTGATTTAAAATCTTATTTTGTTTTAAAAGACTAGAAACCCTAAAATTTTAATCAAAAACCCTAGTTTACTTGTGACTATGTTTAAATCCCTCATATTTGACTCAAAACCCTAATTTTATTTTATGGAATTGTAAAATTCATCACACTTTTCTTAAAATTCCTTTTATTTGGAAATTATTTATTTAATATGATCCTCCTACTCAAGTACTCCACAATAAGTGTAAATAAACCTAGAAAGTAGGGTTTCACTCTTCGTTTTCAAGATTGGAGCAAATTAGGGTTTTCGCGATTTTTTCGCCGGATGAAATTTCAGTATGGAGCAAGGATCAAATTTGGTGATTAAAAATGACTTTTAAGTAAGAAATAATATGTGATTAGAAGCAATGATACAAGGTTAGTGAATAGGAAGTAAAAACCCTAGTACGTGTGTTTTTAAGAAAAACGGCGCGAACCGGAGGGTCCCGCGCACTACCGATTGAACGCACCACCTGATCACCACTTTCTTACCAACAAGTCTATTGATATTTGAGTAAAATATCTCCTAATTTATAGCTAAGTTTGACTGAAATTTGTGGCTCAAATGCAAGGAAGGAAAGAGAAAATTTTTGTGGTTGAGGTTAAGCCAAGTGTTGGCCAAACTTGTGGTTAGAATTAATTCTTATCTTTCTACCTTCTTATAAGACAAACTTAGCTTAATCTCCTTCATTATTTTCTGCATCTTGGCCGAGTAAGGAGAGAGAGAAAGGGAGAGCAAGAGTTGCACCATTTTCTTCTTGATTTACACCAACCAAGTGCTAAAATCGAATTCTAAACCGTTTGATCGTAAGTTTGGAAGCTTGGGAAGCTAAGGGAACCAAAAATTTCAAGAAATAGTGGAGGATCACTCTTGCAAGCCTTCTTTTTGAGGTATAAAATCTGATCTATGGCTTTGACCCTTTTATTCTTGTTTAAGATGTTAAATAGTTCATGTTTTGGGTTTGATTACAAGTTATGCAAGTTGATGTGATGATTTTGGATGAGATAGGTAAGTTAGGGTTTGATTAATTTCTGCCTATACTTGATGTATGATTGATATATGTTGTATCCAAAGTTATATAGGGGATTTTGGTAGCAAGTGTAGCAAGAAATTAAGAAAACTATCATTGAAACCAAAAGATTCCAGATTTCTGGAAAATTTTTCCCCTTTCTGTCCGTTT
Organism: Coffea eugenioides; assembly: GCF_003713205.1. Taxonomy (NCBI): domain Eukaryota; kingdom Viridiplantae; phylum Streptophyta; class Magnoliopsida; order Gentianales; family Rubiaceae; genus Coffea; species Coffea eugenioides. The sequence continues at coordinate 261,004 of NW_020864841.1, forward strand.
TTGTTGCACCATGTTAGAAGCCGAATTGGCCTTAGCTTAAAACATTAAAGTTGTAGGGAATGACATTTTAGAGGTGCCTGAAAAATTTCAGGACAATCGGAGTAGCGTAGAATGAGAAAAGTCGAAATTACCCTTGCTGTCCTGTTTCTACCCGAACCTGAGAACTGCGATTATAATTGGTTATTTTGGTTTGGACTGTTTCAGAATTGGTTGTTGAGGCCTTCTGATAGAATTTAGCCCTGTTTCTTAGCTTTCAGCTGGTTTTGGAATTTCTGGATTTGGACTTATGTAGGCTGTTTTATGATGTTTGTACTAGATTACGGTTTGTGAACCTGTTTTGCGATTCTGGTGTAGTATGTTACATTTTTGACGTAGTTACACTCGAAATTTGACTGAGTGGCCTTCTTCAACATTGTAGCCTCTTAAGTCCTGAATATGCCTGTAAAATTTCGGGTCAAACGGATTAGTGTATCATGAGTTATAGATGAAATACTCAAGCCTGTTTTGAACATCAGGTTCTGTGCGTTTTTAGTTTAGCTTCTGTCCGTGACTTTTTCGGTTTTGATCCCGTACGATCTGGGTTTTGACTCCTTCATAAGAAATGTAGATCTTGGTTTTGGCTTCGAAACGGTATAAAGTGAATCGAAATCCGAGTTCCGTAGCTCCTGTTATGACCAAAACAAAATCGATCGTCAGAACTGCCTTGAATCTGGACAGTTCTGACGAGTACTTTGACACTCAAATTTCGTTCTGTTCTGAGTGGATTCATGTGAGAACCTGTAAAACCCTAATTATTTTCTTAGGGTTTAGTTCCCTTTAATTGCATGTTTTCTGCATTTTCTGGTTTAGAAATATCTTCTTAGTGGATTTTATGAGCAATTATAGTTTTAAGATGATTTTTCTAGCATTGGAGAATTTTTAGAAAATTAAGAGTAAATAGTGGACGTGGGACCCACTAGTGCGAAAAGTTCGGAAAAATTCGGCCAATAAGGTTAAGTTTCGGATACTGTTTAAAATTTATCGGGTGTTAAGTGATAAGTAGAATGTGTGAAGTGATTGATGTGAGAGAGGAAAGAAAGATAAGAATGCATTTATGGAGGTGACAAGTGTCACCTCCTCATTGGAAGTTTTTTTAAGAATTATTATTCCCAATTTTGACTTTTTTGACCAAAGGATTATATATCAAAAAAATGCACAAAAAATCACCATTTTTCTTCTCTTGTTGGCCGGCCACCTTGAGCAAGGAAGGAAGAAACTTTCTTCACCATTCAAGCTTCTACTTGTTGCAAATCAACCAAAAACATTGGTTACATCCAATTCCATTCCATACAATCTTACCTTCTAGTGCTAGTAAGTTGTTTATTGAAGCTTGGTTGAAGGTTTAAGTGTTCAACAACCTCTTCTCTCTTGTTTCTTGGTAAGTGAAGCTTGAACACCCTCTTACACCCTATGAAGCTTAAATTATGCTTAGTAGTGCTTGAAGTGCTGAAATTTCTGGTTTTATCTTGGTTTGAAGTGATTTGGTGAAGTTTTTCATTTTATTGATGATTTTTCTGGTTTAATATGATCTTGATGTTGGGTGCTTGTATGATGGATTGTAATGGTTGGAAATGACTCTAGTGAGTGTGAATTGTGGTTAAATGCAATCAATTTTGGATTTGGTGTGAAAATTGAAAAGTTAGGGTTCTTAAATCCCCTATTCTGTCCGAAATTTTAGGTCATAGCTAGAGGCCGAATTGGACTTTTCTCAAAACATGAAAGTTGTAGGTATTGGTGAGTAAAAAGTGCCTGCAAAATTTCAGGGAATTTGGAGTAGTATAGAGAGAGTTATGCCGTTTTTACTGTTGCTGTTTTTGGTGAACAGAATGTGCGGAACTGCGATAGTAATTGCCTATTTTGACTGGATTTGGTTTGAATTTTGAAGTTGGTGTCTTCTTATGAAATGTTACTGGATGTCTTAGCTATCATATACCTTTGTAATTTCGGCATTTGGACTTGTATAGACTGAGTTATAGTAATTACAGTTTTGTGTGATTTGCAAACCTGTTTTGGGAATTCTGGTATAGTATTTTGCATATTTGACCTAGTTGTGTTAGGAACTGGATTGAGTGACCTTCTACATTGTTGTAGCTATGTTTCTTGGCTTCGAAACGGTGGGTCTTACACCCCCATCCGATAATCGTGGTGAATTTGACGCCATTACCGCAAAATAAGGGCAAAACAGTTTTTCTATTTGGGGCCAAGACTAATGCTCTTTCTAATTCTGGTTTGCTATCATGCTTATTTATGCATATGAGACCCTATTGGGGTTGTGTTCAGCATTGTTTTATGACTCGTCGTCGAGTCTCTCTTAGGGCTTGCTTTCATTTTGGTTGTTTCCTAGCTAACTTTTGTACTTGTACCACTTTGAGCCCTGTACGGCTTTTGGGAAATGAGATGACCTTTGTGTGAAATGTTGGGACTGATTTGAGGATATAATGAAGCCTTAATGGCTGGAAAAGTAAGAAATTTAGGGGAGGTGCTGCCGATTTTATAGGCCGTTTGGTTCCTTTAAGTTGGATTTGCCTTTTGTGGAATGAAAGGCTTTTGGGTTGTTTGCGCCTAAGTCTTCATGTTACCTTTTTGTTTCCAAGAAAATCATGTTTTCCACCCTTGCATTAGTAATTATTTTGGCGAGGCATACGACTAGTAGTCGAGCCTCATGTGCATTGTGTTTACTCGATTCTGGAAGTAAAACCTTCAATTGATTTATTTTGATTATTTTAGGGTTTCTTGGCGATTAAGGCCAATCTGAAGTGAAAACTTTTGAAGTTAAGCCGGTGAGTGTACCACTCCCCTCCATTGCTATTTAACTTGATTTCTGCTCTGCAATCTGTTTATTTGTTCGAGACGAGGGTGTACTTTATCACACTCGTTCTCTAGTCTGCTCATATGCCAATTTACTATGCAAAAATTTGAATCTGTTATCTGTGTCTGCATCTGTTCGGATTTCTGTTCGGATTTCTATGACCTATGAGCTCAATCCTGTGGCTAAGTTATTCGAGTCGGGCCGGCAAGGGCCTGGACGATTAGATAACGAACCACGGTAGTCTGTTCGGGGATTTTGGGTATTGAGACCCTTGATTCCGGGTATACTCGAGTATTACCATTTTTGTTCGTTTGAGGTGAGCGGGCCCGGTAAAGGGGTGTTTGGTGGACGGAATTCGGTGATAAGAGGGGTCTACGGACGCATTGGTTCTATATACGTTGACGGAGAGTCAACCGGTTAGGATCAAGTATTGCGCTGGAAATTTGGCTCCTGAGAGCGCACCCGTATCACTTTCTGATTGAATCATTGGTTCCTTTGCTTGTTACATCTGGACAATGTGTATCTGATTGTGTTAAATGTGAAATGCATGATTTTAATTGCTAATCTGTTTGGTACCTCAATTGAGCGCAAGCTCCCCTTTCCGTTCTTTTTGTTTTCCTTACAGGAAAATAAACCTTTTGGTCTGGAATTTGAACAATGGCTGCCAATTGAGCTAGTTGAAGAGATTCTTTTGTATAGCTCAAGTATTAATAACCCTAAGTGTACTTTTGGGGCATTTTCTCTTTGATTTGCAAACCGTGTGTATATATTAACTTGTTGAAAAACTTTGTATGTCATTTTGATTTGTAAAAGCTAAGTTCAGATGTGAATGTTTGTTGGCTATTTCGGTGGGTTCTGACGGGTTCGGTCACTATTCAATGGCGCCGACTTCGGATTTATTTTTTATTTTTGGGTTATTTTACCATTTTGACCTGTTTACGCTCGTTTGTAAAGTTTCAAGGATCGCAATAAGATATGCGTCTAATCTGATCGCGTAGTCCGTGGCGAGAAGCTGGCAGGCAGGTCCGCTAACACCCCTGTTGGTTCGCCTTAGGGGAAAGTGGGCTGTTACACATTCAGGTCTTGGCCAAAACATCAAAGTTTTAGCCTTATGTCTCAGCTTTCTAATGCCTTTGGAATTTCCTGATTTGGATTTGTGAGCTGGGAGTTATAGTCCAGCAAACATACCCTGTCCGTTACTCTGGAGTGCAAATTCCTGGAACGGTTTTCTGCACTTTCGACCTATTTCTGTTCAGATCCGGATTTAGGTGTCTTCATGAAAATTGTAGCCCTTCCTCTTAGCTTCGTAACGGTACCTCATGTACCTTGATCCGACACTCATAGCTTCGATTAGGTTCAAAACAGTTTTGACGGCAAAATGGCTAGGCCGCCATTCCCGTTTCCGTGTGTCGTTTCCGCACTCGTATGTGCCGATTTTGCCGTTTTGCTTGTTTTAGGCATATTAGTAGCCGTTTATGATATTTTGTGATGCAATCTTCTATTTCAGACGGTGGTGAGCTACGTGGAGCCGGTGGGGCCTACTAGCTACTCTTCGCGGCACAAATTTTGAATTTTGCTCTTTTGTTCGTTGTGTAAGTATTCAGGCCGCTCTTGTGTGTTAGTTGCTTATGTGTTTCGATATGTATGAAGAGGGTACCTAGGCGAGGGTGTACTTTATCGCACTCGACCTAAACCCTAACTTACGCACATATTTGTACATGGCTTGTGTATATGAGCAATTTTGAAACTAAAACCCTTGAGCTTGTGGCTCGGGGTGACTTTTGAATAATTTTGTGAAGTTTGTGAGTTTGGGGTTGATCTTCCGACCTAGATGGACTATTCGAGCCGGTCAGGGCTTGGTCGAAGCCAGTCCAACTTAGTCTGAGGTCACCAAGTTTGTGAATCCGGTTCACCGAGAATGTGGACCAAGTTTGTGACCCGAGCTTGTGAACCAAGCTCAAGTTTGTGATTTCGTTCGCTCGAGCAAGTTTGTGAGGTGCCTGGCCAGAGAGGGTGATAAGGTGTACGGTGGGTGTACAAGTGAAGTTCTACGGACCATTATTTGAGGTCGACGGAGTGTCGGCAGGAGGTCACACATGGCAAACGATCTGGCTTTGGAGCCACCCGTATCCTTACTATGTGATGTTATCTTTCTGCTTTTGCTTTACTCTTACCATATAATTGGTTGATACGTGAAAATTTACGCTTTTGCCCCTGTTTACTTACTAAGCATATAGCTTACCCCGTTCCATTTGTTTTCCTTAGCAGGGGGACGACACGGGGATCGCTCGGGAAGGTGGTTAGATTTTGAGCTATAGAATACTTGAATTTGTATTTGTTAAAAGTTGACGAGTAAGATGTACATAGTTGGCGTGGTGATTGTAGTTATGAGTTTTTCTAGGTTTTACTTTCTGGTACTTGTGATATGTAATTCTTGGAGAATTGAATGTAATATTTGAGATTTATCTTATACTTCATTGGAGGACTGTAGTGAGTGAGTGAGTCCCGGCGAGAGCTGGGCAGGCGACCCGCCGAACCCTGGGGTACGCCCTAGGGGAAAGTGGGGCCGTCACATTCCTTTTCTCTTGTTTTTCCTCTCTCAACTCACGGCTGATATGCAGAAATAATGGAGGAAATAGGTTGGTTTTTGGTGATAAATATGGTGTAAATTAGTTAGTCAACCATCCAATGAAATACCGCCACTTGTCGCCACCAATCCCATTCATTTTTCCCTTCTCTCTCTTGGTATTTAAAGTCAACAATTGTGGCTGATGTATGAGATATTTTGAGGGTTAATTAGCTGTAATAAAATGAGAAGAATAAGGTAATAAAGTAGGGATCAAGTGGTGTATTCAAACGGTAATGTACGGTTCACGTCGGTTCGCACCGTTTTTCCTTAAATCACACGTACTAGGGTTTTTACTTCCTATTCACTACCATTTTATCATTTCTTCTAATCACATATTATTTCTCACCCAAAAGTCACTCTTAAGCACCAAATTTGATCCTCACTCCGTACCGGATAATTACACGACGGATACACGAAAAACCCTATTTCACTTCGAATTGAAATCGGAAAGGAAAACCCTAATTTCCTATGATCATTGGCACTTTTTCTAGGGTGATTAAAGAAGCAATATGGTATAGAATAATAATTTCCAAATAATTTTCAAATAAAAGGAAATTTTCAAGAAATATGTAAGGAATTTGCAAGTCCTCACAGTTTACGTGAGTGATGTATGGTCACTTTTTCTTCAGGTGCTCAAGCGAGTCTTGAAGAGAATCCCGGAGGGGACAACTAAAGACTTTACTCGCTCAATTACTTTTGAATTGGTGAGTGTCAAGTGCATGACTTGTTGTGTTTACTTGATTTATCTGCTTATATACGTGAATATCACTTGGTGAGACGTGTGTGTACTTTATTGCACTCGCTCTCCTTTATTCAAACTTTACTTACATTAAACTTGATTTTCAAAGTCGATTGGAGTGAATCTCGTCGGCAAAAAATACTTATTTACGTGTGCATATCGTGTTGTCGTGTGTGTCGTGTTGTCGAGTGGAGTAAACCTCCTCGACTTATGGGGACGCCCAAATCTCATTGGTCAATCTTGCGACTCAAGCCGGCATGGGCTTGGTCTAGAAGCTTGATGAACCATGGGATTATTACAAAACACAACTTGATCTTTTGAGATCTTGTTCGGCATACTCGTGAAATATTGCCCTTTTTGTGCGTGTTCTTAAAAACAAAACTTGATCTCTTGAGATCTTGTTCGGCATACTCGTGTAGTATCGCCCTTTTCGTGCGTGTTTTGTTACGGATCCGAGAGGGTGGAATGTTGGTTCGAGGTAGTAAGTGGAGCTTCTACAGACTTTAAAACCTACCCGGTTGACGAAGTGTCAACTCGTGGAGGTAGTGGATAGAGCATTGGCAAAGCATGTGGAAATTAGCTCATGAGAGCTCCCGTATCCTACTCAAGTGTGTTTAAATTGTTAATCGTGAATTACTTGACTTTATTGCTTTATTTATGGTATAAATGTTATTGATACTTGAACTACGTGCTTGCATGACTTTCTTGGCCTAAGGCGAACCAAAGG
>NW_020864842.1:0-23799 GCF_003713205.1 Coffea eugenioides
GAACAGTTTGGGTGAAGAGAATGTTAGAAATTTTGGAGGAAAGAAGAGTGTGAAAGTGAAAAGGGGTCACTGTTGCTTCAACATTTTGGCGAATTGAAGTGGAAAAGCTAATTTTGGTCAGCCAAAGGAACCAACTAATGGCTGACCGAGGCAAGTAAACTTAGGCTGTGGGGGCGGGGGCAGAAGTGGGTGGCGTGGGGTGGGGATGTGTGGCTTGATTGGTTGGTGGGTGGGTTTTGAAGGAGGGAGTTCTGAGTAGTGAGTAGGAAAGGCAGGCAGGGGCAAGGGAGGGAAAGAAGAAAGAGAAATGGAGTTTTGGACAGATGGTCTAAGACTGTGACCCCACGACAATGCCACAAGAATAGCAAAAGTTTAAAAGCAAAAGCTTGTGTAGGCTCAGTCTATATGGGCTCACCTGTAGAGCGAATGGTAAAAAATTTGCTGCATCATTTGTTTGAGTAGAATAACGGTGAGAAATTCATTAGAAATGCAAAATAATAGAACAAATAAGACATTATTGATACTTGAGTAAATGGCCAATTTCGTCCCTAAATTTTTTTTTTTTTTTGTTGATGCCAATTTAGTCTTGAACTTTTATTTCTAATTAATTTGATACTTGAACTTATTTTGTAGTTCCAATTAAAGACCTCTACAGTGGCACCACTTCCTAAATATGATTCCTAATTAACTAACTAAATAGAGGTATTATAAAAACATCACTCACGAGACTGTAAAAAAAAAAATAAATCGTGTAAAAAATCGCTAGATAAAACTTTTAAATTATGTAAAAATCACCATATAAAACTTTGTAAAAGTTTAATCTTATGATTTTTTACACGATTTACTTGATTTATTACAACCCCGTAAATGACGTTCTCAAAATACCCCTGTTTAGTTGGTCAATTAAAAGTCATATCAGTTTTAGGGGCTAGTGTTGGTACGTAGGTCCTTAATTGAGACTGCAAAATAAGCTCACGTATTAAATTGACAAGGAATAAATGTTCGAGACGACTAAATAGGCACTAATGAAAAAGTTTAGATACAAAATTAGTCATTTTCCCTTGATACATAGGGGGAGGAATGAATTGAATGATTCATGTATAAAAGAATGTAAGTGGGAGATCCAGGGAAAAAATAAAAAAAAAATAAAAACATGTCTCAGACGTTGGTAGATAAGGCAATTTCAATTAATTCAAACTTTCAATTCTGAGCAGTGTGACACAGAATAAAAACCCAACAGTTGTTTGCTCACTTTTGCAAAACGATTGAAGAATGTGCAACAAGGACACCTAGAAACACACACGTCTGGAGCTACATAATACATGATTACCTGATGGTAGACATGATTATTCCACTGAAGATTGAATTAAAGAAGAAAATTAAAATCAACAAAAACAAAACAGATTAGTATTTACCTCTTTAAAAGCACTAAATATTCAGCTCTTTTATTCAATAAATAGTCATCTTTTAAAACAAATTATGCTCGAATAACCTATTTTTATTGCAATTTCCATTCATAATTAATAAAAAAAAGGACCTCAAGGTGCCCTAAAATAAAAAGTAAATTAAGAAAGTAGAATTTTAGTATCGTATTCAAAAATTTGTGTAGTACATAGCAAGAAATAGAAATTTGCAGCGATTGTGTAGTAAATCTAATTTCATTCATATGATCAAAGACCTAATTTCAACCATGGTTTTTTATACTAAAGCTAATCTCTTGTAAATGCATCAAAGACCTAACGCACATCATCAAATTTTGTTCAAAAACAAATTTCCTACTTTACAACACGATAAAAAAGTGAATAAAAGCAGATGAAAATCCCTGAAAAAAAACATCAAAACAAAAAAAAAATAATCAAAAAAAGTGAAACTTGAAGAATCTCGATCCTTACCCAAATTTTTGGAAAATTTTCTGAGCAAACAAATTCTCAGGTGTTCCCTGCAATGGTTTTGGTTCGAAGTCAAAGTGAAATTGATCGAAAGAAAATTGGAAAAACTCTCACAGCAAGAAAATTTTAAGAGAGAAAAATGGTGGTGGATTTTGAGCAAGGAACTTGATAAGGAGGAGAGAGAGAGATTGACATGGAGGGAAATTGAGAAATTTGAAAAAGGGGAGAAGAAATGCTTCTGATTTTTTTTTTTCCTGGTTCTATTCTATGACGCTAATCTATTACCCCGTTTGGAATGTCAGTTTTTTGGGTATTTGTCTAAAACTTTATTGTAGTTTACTGTAGAAATTTTTTAAAAAATTTTTGAAATTTGTTTTTTTTTTGAATATTTTGAAATATATAGTTTAAAAACTTTGAATAGTTTTTTGAGGTTACTGTAGCTAAAGTTTTTAAAAAACTTGTAACAGACAAACTTGACAAAAAACTTAAGCTTCCAAACAAGGCCTATGGCCCCGTTTGGCAAAGAAATTTTTTGGGTGTTTATCTAAAACTTTACTGTAACTTACTGTAAAAGTTGTAAAAAAAATTTTTTAAATGTGTAAATTTTTGGATATTTTGAAGTGTATAGTTTACAAATTTTGAGAAATTTTTTGCAGTTACTGTAGATAAAGTTATTAAAAAACTTGTAACAGACAAATTTGGCCAATGTGTTCCTTCATACTTTCCTCATCATCTCCACTTTCCCATGATGTTAGCCACTGAATCATAAATTTTGTGCCATTTCTGTGAGGAGAAGGAGTTTCAGATTCTGAAATTCTACTCATCATTCCACCATGAGGACTCCGAATCATCAGTGGTGAATCTTCTTTCAGAAGACCTTTCCATATTCCCTCAACGGATTGGCCCTGTTCCGGGATTGGCCCTTTTTCAATGTCTGAATTTAAAGTTTGAAGTATTTCTTGTTCAATAATGGCTTTCCTCGAAGCAAAAATACAGGTGTTATAGTTCTTGGGTATCGGACTATACAGAGCACTGGTTCAATCCAGCACATTGCAATGCAGCCTTCTTGTGTTAATCCCAATTAAGGAAAACCTTTCTTCATTACTTTTAGGAGTCTATCGCTATCAGCCCTTCCAAGAAATAGTGCCTGGTAGGCTGTTTCTATAGGCCTCTTTCCTTTCTGATCATCAGTTGAATTTGTTGGCTGCAAAAGGACTCTAATGAAGAGATCCTCGTCCAGGTGATCAGCAACCTGTTGCCAACCGTATAGCAACTTAGTTGCTCATTGTTCCAAAGTTCTTTGAACACTAAAAACTGTCACAATTGCTGGTACAGGCACCAACCGTAGTTTCCAAGCAAGAAGGGTACCAAAGCTCCCTCCTCCTCCACCTCTGATTGCCCAAAACAGATCCTAACTCATGGATTCACGATCAAGAATTCTGTGAGAAGAATCAACTATTCCAGCATCAACAACATTGTCAGCCCCAAGGCCATATTTTCTCATCGGAGTACCATTTGCTCCTGTAATGTAGCCACCAATTCCAACACTGGTGCAAAGACCCGCGGGAAATCCGTGAGTTCTACTTTTCTGAGCTATCCAATAATAAACTTCACCAATAGTTGCACCTGCCTGAACTCATGCGATGTTTTCAGCTATACTGACATTGATAGATCCAATATTGGAAATATCGATCAGAAAAACATGGTGATTTTGTCTCAGTAGTATAAGAAAGGCCTTCATAATCATGCCCTTCACTGCAGACTCTGAGCTGAATGCCAAGTTTTCTGGCGCATATAACAGCTACTTGAACTTGGAATTCATCCAATGGTTTGAAAATGAGCTTAGATTTGTGCCTGGATTGCTCCAAGCACCTCAGGCTCTGAGCAGTAGATTCAAGAATTGAAGTAAAAGCAGAATTATTTTGAATAATAAAAGCTTCAGACATAGGGAGCGAAAGATCAGTATTTAAACAGACACGATAGTAAAATTCCTCCTCAATTCAATCTGAAGCAGCCCATGAAGCTGATAACTGGAGAACGGCACAGAACAATGGGAGGATGACAGAGCCAGAAGATGTCATATTTCTTGTTCAGGTCACAGGGTCACCAATCTGTTGGAAAAATAGAGCATAAGGATATCAAGATGATATCAAGACTTGTATTGAGGGCTGTTGGAAAAAAAGAGCATAAACAAAGATATCAAGATGATAACAAGACTTGTACCGGGGGTTGGAAAAAGAGCTTATGTTTTCATTCATCAACTCACTATTTATAGCATTTATATGAAACAGACTAACATACTTTTTAAATAACAAATCTCAACAAAACTAGTTAGCTAATAAATTGACACAATCTTCTACTTAACAAAACTTATCAAAAATATTTGTTAACAACTCAACATCATCTCTTGTTAAGAAATATCCTAACAACTACATTATTCGACAATTAACTAACTTATTCTAGTACCAAAAGAATTTAGAAAAATCTGCAATAATTGGCATATCTCAACACAGCCTGAGGATTGGGAATGACCCTCCTTAACATTGGTTTCCCATCATTAGGAATTATTGGTTTTCTTTTTTCTTTTTCTTTTTTTTTTTGGTATTGATGTTTTCACTCAGTTTCGGGCATTGTCCGAATCAAGATATTCCACTGTACAATAAAGAAGTCTTTCCTAAAAAATACCCCACATGACAGTAATATTGAAATAAGATGTTCTCTCTTAGTTTGGACAGATGTAAGTTTTACTATACTAGGGATTAAGTAATTGGAAGATGCAAATTGGAATTAAATCTCAACATATGAAGAGACTAAAATTGGGTTGTCTTGTCGAGTTCAAGTAAGCCAAGTAACATATCGTGTAGGTGTTGTGACTACAATAAATTGTATTTTTCTTGGGATTAAGCAGCTGTAAGTTGAAGATGCAAATTAGACTCAAATCTCAATACATATGAGGCTAAAATTTGATGGTCATGTTGAATTCAAGTAAGCCAAGAAGGGAGAGGATTGGGTTGAGTAGTACAGGAGGAGGGAGTGTAAGTGGGAAGTCTCAAATTCGAGAACTTTCATTTAAAAAAAAAAAGAAAGCCAAGTAATTTATCATGTAGGTGTTGTGGAACTTGGCCATTTGTAATTTGAGGAGGTCTTTGAGAAAATTTTTTTTAAGCAAAATACACAAAAATGATAATAGAGAGGATTCCAATAATGGAAAATTAGAAGGATGTTGAGTAAGGTATTTTGCAACTTATGAGCAGGGTGATAACCCTATGACATTGCATGACAGCACCATTTTTTTTTTTCTTAAATCAGCAAGGGAGGAGTGAGATTTAAAAAAGAGGCAGGAGAAGGAGAATTTGAATCTTAGACTTGTGAGTCATGAAGTCTAAACTTTATTCTCGATCTGTATTTGGGTATAGTGCTTAAATCAACTAATAATTACTTCTAATTTGATAGATACATATTAGAAAGTCATCAAATTGAAGGTATCTTGTAAACAATCAAGTTTAATAATAGTTAAGTTTATAAGAAACATGAAATTACAGTTGAAGGGTGCAGAATGAAATTAATCATTCAATTTAACATACTTTTGTTTCACTTTTTTATTGTTTTAACTCTCCTACCGTCCCCACACTCTTCTTACCCTCAACTGCTAGGCCCCCATTTTATTTCACTTACTATTGTATAATTCTCTTATAGTTTAAGCATGGCGGTATAATTCTCTTGTAAGATAGAAGATTGACCGACATTAGTATTGGCGCTAGCTTGAATGCCTGTTATCAAATATTAAATCCTCGTATGTTTTATGGTTTATAACTGACACTTCAATACATATATTTGTAGATTAGGTAATATACTTTTTATTACGTTGTATAACTTGTCATTTCGTATTTGTCATTTATTTATTTAGTTGAACAATATTTGATTTGGCACTTAAATGCACATCATAGTTGCCATTAATCAAAGTGATTTCCGTCCATTTTCCATCTTCTATGAACCACAAGGTGGTTACGGCGGCATTTCAAATCATTAGGGGATTATATTGTAATAAGTAAAACCACAAAGGGTCACTTGTAATATATTCCAATGGATCCGCCTATGGTAGGTACTACTACAGTAGTGAAAGCATGGCTGTGTGGTTTAGAAATCAACGGCACATATAGTTTACTTAATTCAAGGCGGCCGTGTGTATCGGAAAGCAGAAGTAACTCACAGGTCTAAAAGCGCGTGTGTTACAATTAGTGGGGCCACACTAGAAAATAAATCTCTGGAAATGATAAAGAATGGGAAAAATGGAAATTATTTGAGGCTAATTATGCTATTTTTAGACCGGGCAAATTGCAAATGAAACATGAAATTAGAATCTTATATGAATCGGAACAATAATTGGAGGTCAAATGACATTTAAATATTTTATAAATAAGTAAACCCACACAAACAAGAATCTACCGATAATGTAGTGCAATCGAATTTGCGTAGATTACAAAAAAAGCAAAATTGCCAAATTAACTAAACAATGAACTTGTAGTTACAAATTAGTGAATTTACCAAACAAATTATGGTAATGCATACTTACACTTAAAAGATAATATGTTATTGTAGATAAGATTAATGGTACGAGTACAATATAACTTCATTTACCGATTATTTTCTATACTTTAATTCAATGTAGATTTTTTCAATACATATGTACGCTACCAATTGATTTATGTCCTAATTTTATATTCTTTTATGCACATATATATATGAGGTGCTACGTTATTCATGTATGTTTATATATATATATATGTGTATGTATTTATCATATATGTACTTTCTTAATATTTTATATGTCTAGATATGAATACTTGCATCAGCTAGCCTCATTTTCAAACATGGAGAACTAAAGTTAATAACCGGACCAATTCACACGAAAATGCCAATAATCATTCCCTATGCCTAGGAAAGTTAACCAAAAATTATAAGAGTAAAACAATCATTGATATTCACCAAAGAGATGTTTTTGGATTCAACCACATTAACTTGGTACCCTTTTATTATTAAAACTTGGCAATAGCAGAAATAGAGGCAACAATCCAACATCAAACTTGGCATCACATACGAGCTAATCACTAAGAAGAAGAAAAAGAAAATGAATGAAAGACACTAGCACCAGTGTCAAACCAGCAAAAATAAAATTCCTACTCTTAAGTCACGAATTAAGTCCACTATGGTACTGGAGCAGGGACTTAGGCTGTGCAATGGGTTACTAGCTTCACCCTGGTGCCAGAGTTTGCTTGATCCGATATACCAAAGTGTATTAATTACGTGAAAGACAAAATTCGAATATAGCAGCGAGCAGGGTCGAATCCACAGGGACTTGGGAATTTATTTTGAATGAATGTAACATTAAATAAAAATGGGGGAAGTTGATATGGAACTGTCTAATTTAATTGCTCAAATTAAAAATATAAAGTAAATTGACGGAAGGAAAATCTCTAGTCAAAGGTATAATCTCCACTTATGGTTCAAATCACTGATCACAGATGCAGAGATAAAATCTTTCATTAACAAATAAACTGGTTATGGTTGTCAACAAGCTCTGACAACCTGCCTAACCTTCCTGATTCGATAACCACAACAAACTCTGTAGTTATTGCCCTAGCCAATTAAGCAGTCCTAAACACGTTCTTAGGATTTAGCCTATTGACAGCATTAATCATTAGACTGGCCACCAATTATAACCAACAAACACACACGCTCGGTTTATTTAGGCTATATCATATATTTTCGCAACAACGACTCAAAAGTTTCTACTACAATTGAATCATATCACTTGCCACATGCATTAAAATTACCCAACAATTACGGATTGAGCACTCTTAGATGGCTGTTAATTACTCACACAATTAAACAGTGATCAAGTATTTAATTGCAAGAAATAATCATATGCATAAGTGAACAGGAAATATATAAATACTTGCAAATTAAAGAACGTAGGGAAATCAACTCGATCTCACAGTTTTGTCGAACCAAAGCTTCGATTTAACCTCTGACTAGATGAAGAAATTAGCCACTCCTCATAGTTGAATTGCAGCCAAAAGTACTAGATTGCAAAGGCATTGCGTTTTTACTAGAAAGCAAGGAATAAAAGATGTTTTTCCCGTTGGGGAATATTGTCGAACACCTGGCGTGTGTCAGAGGCCAGTCCAGAGAAAGGAAACTAGAACTAAACTAAAAAGCTAAACTAGAGGTGTCCTTTTGCTTCTGTACGTCCTCTCCTTAAAAAGCCAAAAGTCAGATGACTCAAAGCTCTCTCCGGTGGTCCCCACACATGTGGACAAAGTCTCCAAAATTACTTCTTCTTCCAAGTCTCTCTACGTTCCTTTCTTTTAAGAGCCCAAATGACTTATAGCTTTGTGGTCCCCACCAATCCAAGGCCTAAGGATTGAAGCCCTTAGAAGTCTCCATATTCTCCATAAAGTCCCTCCTTTTTGGTAGTTTTCTGCTTCATTCCTGAAATTAAGTCCCGATACCAAATATGAGTAAATATCAGCAATTAACACAATATTTGTCAGGGATAGAAGGGAAAATTAATAATAAAAATACCAACAATTAACACCCTATCAATTCCCTCCACACCTAAACCATGCTTGTCCTCAAGTATGAGAACAAGAAACAAACACCAATATTTGATAGTGGCTATTGCTCTATCCAACAAATTGCCAAGATACCAAGAAAAATAATATTCAAGCATCAATGGTCAAGTCCAAGAAACATCACTCCGGTTAGCTTCTAAACCACAAATGCCTCTAATTCCAGGTTAACTAATCTAAGAAAAAGGAATGACACACAATAGTTATCAGCAAATGGTCCAACTATTAACCAAAATCTCAACATTAAATCCATAATTCGGCAAGCTGACTTTTATTACACACTAACACAACCTTCACTTTTTTTCACATTTTTTCTACTTTTCTCTCTTTTTTTTTTCTTTCAATAGTAACAAAAGACTTAGTCGCTAGCCATTTGAGCCTTTTGACGCGAACTCCAACATTGGCCAGATGAAGGAGCCCGGTTACTCAGCTTCTATCGCCACGTGACCACGTACTCATAGAAGTTACTACCTTTTGACGCGAGAATCAACACTTTTAGGTGCAGATCCCCGGTTACTCAGTAGTAACTAATAGCGGAGTACAGTCAAGTTTATTCATAACTAAAAATCACAAAAACTCAATATAACACAAAAACCAAAAGAAAACTTGCATCAGCTAGCCTCATTTTCAAACATGGAGAACTAAAGTTAATAACCGGACCAATTCACACGAAAATGCCAATAATCATTCCCTATGCCTAGGAAAGTTAACCAAAAATTATAAGAGTAAAACAATCATTGATATTCACCAAAGAGATGTTTTTGGATTCAACCACATTAACTTGGTACCCTTTTATTATTAAAACTTGGCAATAGCAGAAATAGAGGCAACAATCCAACATCAAACTTGGCATCACATACGAGCTAATCACTAAGAAGAAGAAAAAGAAAATGAATGAAAGACACTAGCACCATAACTGCTCCCCCCACACCTAAATCCTACATTGTCCTCAATGTGACAAATAAAAAGCAAAAGTGAAGCAAAAGTGAGAGGGAAAGCAACCACACTTCCCTGAAATCGGGGCATAGTGAAGGGCGAGGTGGAAACGGAGGTGCAAAGCCTGTAAGAAACAGAAACTGCGCCAAATCATGTGCCATGCCGGCGACATTGGCATCGACGTTGACCATGCGAGCCTCCAAAGTCTGAACCTGGAAAACTAAGAAGAGAGGAAGAAATGAGCTGAAATCGCGTTTCTGAAGCCTTTGTTGGGACACATAAAACGCGATTGAAAACGCGCCTTCAACTCGCGTTTTATAAGTCGCGTTTCCTTCACAAATCTTGCAGGAATGAAAACGCGATTGAAAACGCGCCTTCAACTCGCGTTTTCGTAAGTCGCGTTTTCTGCACGAATCTTGCAGGAATGAAAACGCGACTAAAAACGCGCCTTCAACTCGCGTTTTCTAAGTCGCGTATCACGGTGGCTTTCGGACGATTCTGATTGTGAGCTTCCTGCACGTCATCACGCGGGCACGTCAAAACTGAAGGGCACCTATAAATCGGCAAAAACGAAAACTGAAACCCAAAATTAGTCGAATTCAAGGAGAACACCTCTAAACTACCACACGGAATTGAACAAACAATTAAAATGAACAATTGGGTTGCCTCCCAAAAGCGCCTTTCTTTAATGTCTTTGGCTAGACAAAATAATGCTTCAATCAGAGAGTTCAGGCACTGCAAGGGTCACCTCCTCAACATTATTAACTTGAAATCCTTCATAAAAAGGTTTGAGACGATGACCATTAACCTTAAAAATCTTGTCAGTGTGAAGACTTTGAATTTCTACTGCACCATGAGGAAACACATTAGTCACAATAAAAGGTCCAATCCAACGAGAACGCAATTTACCAGGAAAAAGTTTAAGTCTAGAGTGAAAAAGAAGTACTTTTTGACCAATACAAAAAATTTTCCTTAAAATTGCTTTATCATGAAATGCTTTTGTCTTCTCCTTATAAATGCAAGAACTCTCATATGCATCATTTCGGATTTCCTCCAACTCTTGCAATTGCAACTTCCTGTGTGTCGCGCCCCATTTTTTGATAAATAAATAAAATGGTTTAAGAAAATGTTTTTTTTTTTTTGTTTCAATTTGTGATTGGAAAATAAATTGTGATTTAAAAGAAAAATGGGTCTAAATGGGGGTTTGAGAATGCGACGATTTGACCCAAAATGTGGTTTAAAAAGGGTTTTTGAAACAATTGGAGTCGCCACTTGGTAATGAGTTAAGGTGTACCAAGTCACCTAAAAATGGATTTTAAAGAAAAATAGGAAAAAGTAGTGAGAAACCCCTTTTAAACGACTCCTAATCCACGTAAACCAAAGAAAAAGGTTCGGGAGTCACATTTGACAAAGGGGAAGGCAAGGATAAAATCCAAGGCACCCCTTTGACCTAGCCAAGGCTAGTTGCATGATTTAATCAAAGATTTTCTTGTTTTAACCAAAGAATTTATTACATTTGGATGCACTACATGAATGCAAACCCTAGACCTAGGGGTATTGGGGGAAATTTCCCTTCAAAGGTTGAGTGGTGCCAATCACATTAATTGTGAAGCCCAATAACGATCCTTTGAAGAAGTCACGAATAATGCAAGTGGGATGCAAATGAATGGCATGCATGTATGCAATGTGAGGACATGAGTTTGAAAAAGTAATAAAAGAAAATAAATATGTAAATGAAAATGTGCACGTGAGTGGGCAATGTACGGTATGTGAAATGATAATATGAAGTGCATGTGTGCAAGTGATGATAAAAGTGTTCGTGTGCAAGTGAAGGGATAAAAAGGTGTACGTGTGCAAATGGGAGGAAAAGTGAAAGTGTAATGATAGAGTGGACTTAGAATGCATGAGCCTAGGGAATTCATGCATATTGGGACGGGGAGACCTAAATCGTGACTCAATTTGCCCTTTTATAGAGGGGATACAAGCGTGCTAAGGCTTAGAAAAAGCCACACTCGTCTATATCCCATATTTAAGGGGACTCTTCAGGCAAATGTACCCTAACTAGCATGAGATGCAAGACCTAAAGTGAGGGGAAAAGGGGAATCGAGGAGCATGCCAGATGATAAAACTAAGGAAAAATGCATGATATGTAGTGAACAGGCGAATAATGCATTAATGAAAAACAAAGGAAAAATCCTATTGGGTCTAGCGTTGGACTAGCCCTTTCTATGAATTCCTAATGAAATAATGAGCCACAACTAGCATTGGACTAGTGTGGTGACGTACATTCATCCATCACATTCATGCATGCTATAGAAAGCGAGTAGACATGCCAAACACTTATAAACACATAGCACATAACATTTAGCATGCTCGACTAGATGCAAGGCCCTAACAAAGCAAATTAACACGTAGTGACTAAGCATGCAAGACACATAAGACAATTAAAGCCCTAACTATTACATTTGCTAGCTAGGCACATGACTTCGATAGGTCTTCATTGAATGCTCCTCCAAGCCCTATCTATTACATTAGGAAGACCCTACTACAATCTAAAAGGGGAAAAAGGAATAAAATAATTAAATCCCTAACTATTACAAGCCAAGAGGTGTACACATACCCCAAAATGAATAACTTAAATAAAAAGCAAAAGTAAATAAAATAAATGAAAGGAATTAAAGAAAGGCAAGGAAAGCAACGTAGACATGCATATTCACATAACACGTAGGAGCACGTAGGAAAAATAAAATCAAGGAGATAGAGGTTACCTCCCTTGAGTTGAGAAATGAAAAGAATATTAGCTTCAAAACAATAAAAGGGTCAAGGCACCAATTTATTTGGCAAATAATCACAAATGATAGAAATAAGCATGAATTTGAATCAATTGAATCATGTCAACAAACCACATTTAAGAAGTCAAGAGAAGAGAGGACTTGATTGCAAAGATTGAAAAAATTTTGGGGCCAAAATTAAAGAAAAATAAAGTTCAAGGGCCTATTTGCAATTAAACCAGGGACTCAATTGAAAGGAATGGAAATGTCTAGGGCCACAGTAAAAATATCCAAAAGTCAGGGGACTGGAATGAAATTTCGTCATTGGGCTACTGGACTTAACAGGCCATTGGGCCCTTCTCTCTATTTGTTTGGGCCAAGACTCCTTAGCCTGCCACAAAGCCCAGAGGCTACATGTGGGCTGGCCTCTACTTATCAATAAAACAAACCCAACAAAAGAGTGGGCTTTAGCCCCCCTTAAGCCCAAGTCAAAAATCCAAACAAAATAAACTAAACCCACTTTCATAAATCCAAACAAATTATTATTACCCACAACCCAAATCATAATATCAAACCTAACAAGATTAGCAAATCAACTAAAATTATTAGGCCATAATTATAATCCAAATCCCAGAATTAACCTATCCAACAAATCACATAAAATATGCAAACAGAGGAATAAGCTTAAAAGGGCAAAATTAGTTTGATTTTTCCAGATTTTGGGCCGTAATGAAATGAGACAGAAAATGAGGGATTAAGTTGCAATTTTAGACATTTCTTCACTCATGTTTCGCAGAGGCTTTCCTCTTCATTGCTGATACCAGTTAAGCATTTCAGCTTTCTTTTCGATTAGCAAAACCAGAAATTTGGTTTCGATTCCAATCATTCCAGCAAACAATGAAACTCACAACAATACTCCCTCTCAACATCGATTCGGATTCAAGCATAGAGATAAAAAAACAGAAAAAAAAACAACGAACCAACACAGCTTCTATCATGGAGAATCGTTCATTATGTTCGGACAAGCAAAAACCATCCGAATGTTCCATTTTCTTCGTACGTAAAGCAAACGAAATCATCTTCAAGTAGAAGGTTCATTCGGGCATTTTAGCAAACAGCAAATGGGCATGAAAAAACTCAACAGATTTCTGCTTAAATTACATTACAACCGGCCCCAAAATTATCAGAAAAGCAAGGAATTCAGTCCAACACACACAGAAAACATATGCGAACAAAAATTACTGACCCTCAACAGAAAAAATCATGATGACAGACTCACGGCAGCCATGCTTCTGAAATCCATTCTTGAAGAAAAAAAAAACTGAAATGTAAAAGGAAAAGAATAGCTTACATCGTTTCTCACGGTGAAGATTCACGAGCGGCAGCGGTGAATTCCGATGATGCGGTGGCGAGCAATGGTGATTCCAGTGAACGGCAGCAGCTACAAGCTTTTCGAATTTGCCCTTTATTTTTGCTGAAGCTTTCTTCCTCTGCTTCCGTTCGCGGCCGGGGACTTTTCCTCTATTCTTCATGTCGCTCTGTTCTTTTTGGTCAAAACCTCCCCTATTTTCCCTTTTGCTGTTTTTCGTTGATTGTTTCTTCCATTTATGCTCAGCCCGCCGCCCGGTTCCTCTTTTTTCCTGCTTTCCTTTCTTTTGCTCTCGGACGAAATTTTTCTGTTTTTGTTCTTTTGCCCCTGCTCGGCAATTCCGCCGCCCCTGCCCTCTCAGCTCTCAAGCCTTTTTGCTTTTTGCTCTCCCTTTTAGCCGCCACCCTTCTCGGCCTTTTCTCCGTGTTTTTTCCCTTTTTTCCTCAGATTCTTAGCCCCCAGCTTCCCCTTGTTTTGTCTAGCCTCTGTTTTTTCCCCTTGCCCGCTGCTTGGCCCCTCTGTTTTTAGCTCTTTTCTCTTCCCCCTGTTTTCAAGCCTCTTCGAGGGTTTTTTCTTCCTTTTTTTCCGATGCCCCCCAAAAAAACCCCCCAAGTGTCCTTGACAGCTACCCCCTATACACTTGTCCTACCATTCCTCAACCACTTGTCTAATGCTTATTTGCACACTTGTTCAACATGCAATTGACACACTTGTTTAACATGCTTAATTTTTAAAAATTACCTTGCAAAATGCCTTAGCAAGAAAAAATCAAATTTTAAAAAGATAAAATGGATCTTTATTCGGGATTTTCCTAAAATTTAGTGTAAAATTGCTTTAAAAAGAAAATGATGAATTTTAATGCATTTAAAATAAGAATGAACATCAATTACCATTTGCAACCTCCAATCAATTAAAAATAATAAATATGAGACAAGAATAAATAATAATAATAAAACTAAAAATTGAATCAAAGGAAGTCAAAATTGAATGAATAAAGCTAAAACTGAATCGATGAAATTTTTGGTGTCTACACTGTGTTCTCCAGATTCATCTATCCGCATATTATAATTTTTAACTGCCCAATATGCCCTATGTTCCAATTCCACAGGTAGATGACAAGGTTTGCCAAAAATTAATCGGTAAGGAGACATACCTATGGGGGTCTTAAAAGCTGTACGGTAAGCCCAAAGTGCATCATCTAAGCGCAAACTCCAATCCTTTCTATTGGGATTCACCGTCTTTTCAAGTATCGACTTGATTTCTTTATTGGAGATTTCTGCTTGACCACTAGTCTGCGGATGATAGGACGTAGAAACCCGGTGAGTGACGCCATATTTCTTCAACAATGCTTCCATTACTCGATTGCAGAAGTGTGTCCCTCGGTCACTGATAATTGCTCTTGGCGTGCCATACCTGACAAAAATATGAGATTTAATAAAATCAACTACAACCTTAGCATTGTCAGTCCTAGTTGCCTTAGCCTCTATCCACTTTGAGACATAATCAACTGCAAGTAATATATACATATTACCAAAAGAGGAAGGAAATGGACCCATAAAATATATACCCCATATATCGAAAATTTCACAAACCAGTATAGGAGTAAGAGGCATTTGATCTCTATGGCTTAAATTACCTGTCTTTTGACAATTTGCACATGATTTACAAAATAAGTATGCATCACTAAACAAAGTTGGCCAAAATAAACCACACTCTAAAACCTTTCTTGCAGTTCGCTTAGGGCCAAAATGTCCACCACACGCATATGAGTGACAAAAAGATAAAATTGATGGAACCTCTTCTTTAGACACACACCTGCGAATAATTTGATCAGAACAATATTTCCACAAGTATGGTTCATCCCACACATAATATTTAACATCACTTTTAATTTTTTCCTTTTGAGCTCTAGACAAATCATTAGGTAGCGTTCTAGTAACCAGATAATTCACTAAATCAGCATACCAGGGAGTTGTCTTTTGAACTACAAAAAGATGCTCATCTGGAAAATTATCCTTCAAGGGAGCAGGTCCTTCACTATTGATCAAACGACTGAGATGATCAGCAACCATATTTTCGGCACCCCTTTTGTCATTAATTTCCAAATTAAATTCTTGCAGTAGGAGAATCCACCTTATAAGTCGTGGTTTGGCCTCTTTCTTGTTGAGCAAATATTTCAAAGCTGCATGGTCAGAATAAATAATGACTTTAGTGCCAAGTAAATAAGAACGGAATTTTTCTAAAGCAAAAACAATAGCTAAAAGCTCCTTTTCCGTAGTCGAATAATTGCACTGGGCACCATCCAATGTCCTCGAGGCATAATAAATTACATAAGAAGCTCTGCCCTCCTTCTGGCCAAGTACTGCACCAACAGCAAAATTGCTGGCATCACACATTATCTCGAAAGGAAGACTCCAGTTTGGTGGTCGAACCACTGGTGCTGAAGTCAATGATCCCTTGAGCGTGTCAAATGCACTCTTGCAATTATCATCAAAATGAAATACCACATCCTTTTGAAGTAATTTGCATAGAGGATGGGATATCTTTGAAAAATCTTTGATGAAACGCCTATAAAAACCTGCATGGCCAAGAAAAGAGCGAACTTCCCGCACACTTGCAGGGTAAGGTAAACATTTGATAATTTCTACCTTAGCCTTATCTACCTCAATTCCTTTTGCAGATACCACATGGCCTAAAATTATGCCTTGGTCCACCATAAAATGGCATTTTTCATAATTTAAAACAAGATTAGTCTCAATGCACCTTTTAAGAATTTTTGTGAGGTTAGTTAAACATTCATCAAAAGAATTACCATAGACAGTAAAATCATCCATAAACACTTCTATGATATTCTCCACATAATCAGAAAATATACTAACCATACACCTTTGGAATGTAGCAGGCGCATTACAAAGACCAAAAGGCATTCGTCTATAGGCAAATGTACCAAAAGGGCAAGTAAATGTGGTTTTCTCTTGATCTTCAGGCGCCACTGGAATTTGTAGAAAACCTGAAAAATCATCAAGACAGCAATAGTGAGATTTTCCTGCCAACCTTTCCAACATCTGATCAATAAAAGGCAATGGAAAATTATCTTTACGAGTTAATGCATTTAATTTTTTAAAATCGGTACAAACTCTCCACCCATTTAGAACTCGAGTGGGCACTAACTCACCTTTAGGATTTTCAATAACAGTAATTCCTGTCTTTTTAGGAACTACTTGAACAGGACTTACCCACTTACTATCCGAAATGGGATAGATTATACCTGTGTCAAGAAGTTTTAAAACTTCTTTCTTCACTACCTCCATCATTGGTGGGTTCAATCTCCGTTGAGCCTCTCTCGAAGGCTTAGCACCATCTTCTAACAAGATGCGATGCATGCAAGTGGCTGGACTTAATCCTTTTATGTCAGCCACTGTCCATCCTATTGCCTCCTTGTGGTCCTTCAACACCCGAATTAGTTTTTCTTCCTCTAAAGCAGTCAATTTACTGGAAATTATTACTGGGAGTGTATCTCCATCTCCCAAGAATGCATACTTTAAATTATCCGGTAACTGCTTTAATTCCACCTTCGGGGCTTGCACAATAGATGGCAAAAGCTGTGAATGAGACAGAGGTAATTCCAAGTAAGACACATTGGAAAATTCTGGACAAAGAGAATTCAATTCAAAAATAACTTCCTGCAATTCAAAAGGAAAAACAAACTTCCCTTTTATCTTTTGCAAATTTTCCTGACAGAGACCAGTAGAAATAGCAACCTTCAACGCATCGTCATTATTAAATTCAAAATTTTGCTGCGCCAAAGAATCAATTACATCTATAACAAAAATTGAATGAGATTCACCAGGATATTTCATGGCATCATAAATACTAAATTTAATAACATCACCATCAAATTCCATAGTCAATGTGCCAGTGAAAACATCAATTTTTGTTCTAGCAGTTTTCAAAAATGGTCTCCCTAACAGTATTGGAGATGAATTAGAATTATCATCCTCCATATCAAGCACATAAAAATCTGCAGGAAAAATCAAATTATCAATTTGCACTAAAATATCCTCCAAAACTCCATCAGGATAGGCATTTGATCGATCAGCCAGTTGAATTATTACGCCCGTCTCTTTTAAAGGCCCAATGTTCATCAAATTATAAATAGAACGAGGCATAACATTTATCGAAGCACCCAAATCCAACATAGCTTTTTCAATTTTAATATTACCTATTTTGCAAGGGACAGTAAACATACCTGGGTCCTTGCATTTAGGAGGCAATTTTTTCTGCAAAACTGCCGAAACATTTTCTCCCATATGCACTTTCTCGTTTCCTTTCAACTTTTTCTTACCAGTGCATAACTCCTTCAAAAATTTAGCATATCTAGGAATTTACTTAATTGCATCTAAAAGAGGGATATTTACCTCAACTTTTCGAAAAGTGTCCAAAATCTCCTGTTCTTGCTCTTGCTTTTTGGACTTTGCCAGTCGACTAGGAAATGGAGGCGGAGGTGTAACCACTTGTGTTGATTTTTCTCCAAAATCTGGTTGTTCCAAGGCTCTAGGTTGAGACACATTCCCCTCTTTTTCGAGCTCTTCCTCGATTGCTTGTTCAGAAATTTTCTTGCTCGGCTCAGGCAACTCTTTGCCACTTCTTAATGTGATGGCACTAGCATTTTGCTTGGGGTTGACAATTGTCTGCGAAGGTAGCTTTCCAGATAATTGGGACTCCAATCTATTGACTGTGGAAGCTAACTGGCTCATTTGATTCTCCAAATTATGAATGCTAGTTTTCGTCTCCTGTTGAAATTGTTGAGTGTTAGTAGCCAAAGATTTCACAATATCCTCAAGTGACATACCTGATTTAGGAGCAGGTTGTTGCTGTGAAAGTTGAGGTCTAGGTTGATATTGTGACTGTTGTGGAAATCCTGGTGGACTTACTGCATAATTAAAATTAGGATGATCCCTCCATCCTGGATTATAGGTATTTGCATAGGGATCATACCGTCTCTGAGGTGGTCCTGGAAATCCAACTGCATTAGCCTGCTCAGTCGAATCATCTTGGAGTGTGGGGCACATATCTGTTGGATGACTCGAACCATAGCAGATTTCACATGTTTTCAATTGCTGCATTTGTCCTATAGCTAACTTTTCAACCAAAGAAGTTAGACAATCTAATCTTTGCTCTATTGAAGAATTACTTACCTCATTGACTCTACGAGTCGTGTTATCCTGCCTGTCTCCAAATTGTTGAGCATTTGCAGCCATACTCGATATCAAATTTCTTGCCTCCGTGGGTGTTTTATTCACTAAGGAGCCCCCACTGGCAGCATCAATAATTCTTCTGTCAGTTTGGGACAGACCCTCATAAAAATACTGGATGAGGAGTTGGTCAGGAATTTGATGATGAGGACAACTAGCACATAGTTGCTTGAATCTTTCCCAATATTCATGTAGAGTCTCTCCATTGAATTGTCGAATTCCACAGATGTCTTTCCTAATGCTTGCAGCTCGGGATGCAGGAAAGAATTTTTCTAGAAAATGCTTCTTCATGTCTGTCCATGTGGATATTGACCCAGAGGGCAGATAATAGAGCCAATCCTTAGCTTTATCGGCTAAGGAAAATGGAAAGGCTCTTAATTTAATTTGCTCCTCTGTGACTCCCTGGGGTTTCATTGTCGAGCAAACCACATGGAATTCTTTGAGATGCTTGTGGGGATCTTCACCTGGTAAGCCATGAAAAGAAGGAAGTAAATGGATTAGTCCAGATTTTAACTCAAATGCAACCTCTAATGTAGGATAAGTAATGCATAGGGGCTGTTGATTTAAATCTGGTGTAGCCAATTCTCTCAATGTTCGTTCATTAGCCATGGTGCTATTTATCTCTTCCGTCTCACTAAATGAATCCACAAAATCTACTACTGAATTATGTCCAGTAGATGAGGAGGATGCCTCTGCTCGTTCTCTTGTTGCTTTTCTCAATGCACGAGCAGTCTTCTCTATCTCAGGATTATATTGCAGTTCACCTGTACGAGAAGATCTAGGCATAAACCAGTAACAATAAAAATAAAAATAAAAAAAATAAAAATAAACAAAGAAAATAAAATTCAAAGAAAATAAATTTATTTTGACACCAAATCCCCGGCAACGGCGCCAAAATTTGTTGGGTGTCAAACCAGCAAAAATAAAATTCCTACTCTTAAGTCACGAATTAAGTCCACTATGGTACTGGAGCAGGGACTTAGGCTGTGCAATGGGTTACTAGCTTCACCCTGGTGCCAGAGTTTGTTTGATCCGATATACCAAAGTGTATTAATTACGTGAAAGACAAAATTCGAATATAGCAGCGAGCAGGGTCGAATCCACAGGGACTTGGGAATTTATTTTGAATGAATGTAACATTAAATAAAAATGGGGGAAGTTGATATGGAACTGTCTAATTTAATTGCTCAAATTAAAAATATAAAGTAAATTGACGGAAGGAAAATCTCTAGTCAAAGGTATAATCTCCACTTATGGTTCGAATCACTGATCACAGATGCAGAGATAAAATCTTTCATTTACAAATAAACTGGTTATGGTTGTCAACAAGCTCTGACAACCTGCCTAACCTTCCTGATTCGATAACCACAACAAGCTCTGTAGTTATTGCCCTAGCCAATTAAGCAGTCCTAAACACGCTCTTAGGATTTAACCTATTGACAGCATTAATCATTAGACTGGCCACCAATTATAACCAACAAACACACACGCTCGGTTTATTTAGGCTATATCATATATTTCCGCAACAACGACTCAAAAGTTTCTACTACAATTGAATCATATCACTTGCCACATGCACTAAAATTACCCAACAATTACGGATTGAGCACTCTTAGATGGCTGTTAATTACTCACACAATTAAACAGTGATCAAGTATTTAATTGCAAGAAATAATCATATGCATAAGTGAACAGGAAATATATAAATACTTGCAAATTAAAGAACGTAGGGAAATCAATTCGATCTCACAGTTTTGTCGAACCAAAGTTTCGATTTAACCTCTGACTAGATGAAGAAATTAGCCACTCCTCATAGTTGAATTGCAGCCAAAAGTACTGGATTGCAAAGGCATTGCGTTTTTACTAGAAAGCAAGGAATAAAAGATGTTTTTCCTGTTGGGGAATATTGTCGAACACCTGGCGTGTGTCAGAGGCCAGTCCAGAGAAAGGAAACTAGAACTAAACTAAAAAGCTAAACTAGAGGTGTCCTTTTGCTTCTGTACGTCCTCTCCTTAAAAAGCCAAAAGTCAGATGACTCAAAGCTCTCTCCGGTGGTCCCCACACATGTGGACAAAGTCTCCAAAATTACTTCTTCTTCCAAGTCTCTCTACGTTCCTTTCTTTTAAGAGCCCAAATGACTTATAGCTTTGTGGTCCCCACCAATCCAAGGCCTAAGGATTGAAGCCCTTAGAAGTCTCCATATTCTCCATAAAGTCCCTCATTTTTGGTAGTTTTCTGCTTCATTCCTGAAATTAAGTCCCGATACCAAATATGAGTAAATATCAGCAATTAACACAATATTTGTCAGGGATAGAAGGGAAAATTAATAATAAAAATACCAACAATTAACACCCTATCAATTCCCCCCACACCTAAACCATGCTTGTCCTCAAGCATGAGAACAAGAAACAAACACCAATATTTGATAGTGGCTATTGCTCTATCCAACAAATTGCCAAGATACCAAGAAAAATAATATTCAAGCATCAATGGTCAAGTCCAAGAAACATCACTCCGGTTAGCTTCTAAACCACAAATGCCTCTAATTCCAGGTTAACTAATCTAAGAAAAAGGAATGACACACAACAGTTATCAGCAAATGGTCCAACTATTAACCAAAATCTCAACATTAAATCCATAATTCGGCAAGCTGACTTTTATTACACACTAACACAACCTTCACTTTTTTTCACATTTTTTCTACCTTTCTCTCTTTTTTTTTTCTTTCAATAGTAACAAAAGACTTAGTCGCTAGCCATTTGAGCCTTTTGACGCGAACTCCAACATTGGCCAGATGAAGGAGCCCGGTTACTCAGCTTCTATCGCCACGTGACCACGTACTCATAGAAGTTACTACCTTTTGACGCGAGAATCAACACTTTTAGGTGCAGATCCCCGGTTACTCAGTAGTAACTAATAGCGGAGTACAGTCAAATTTATTCATAGCTAAAAATCACAAAAACTCAATATAACACAAAAATCAAAAGAAAATTGCATCAGCTAGCCTCATTTTCAAACATGGAGAACTAAATTTAATAACCGGACCAATTCACACGAAAATGCCAATAATCATTCCCTATGCCTAGGAAAGTTAACCAAAAATTATAAGAGTAAAACAATCATTGATATTCACCAAAGAGATGTTTTTGGATTCAACCACATTAACTTGGTACCCTTTTATTATTAAAACTTGGCAATAGCAGAAATAGAGGCAACAATCCAACATCAAACTTGGCATCACATACGAGCTAATCACTAAGAAGAAGAAAAAGAAAATGAATGAAAGACACTAGCACCATAACTGCTCCCCCCACACCTAAATCCTACATTGTCCTCAATGTGACAAATAAAAAGCAAAAGTGAAGCAAAAGTGAGAGGGAAAGCAACCACACTTCCCTGAAATCGGGGCATAGTGAAGGGCGAGGTGGAAACGGAGGTGCAAAGCCTGTAAGAAACAGAAACTGCGCCAAATCATGTGCCATGCCGGCGACATTGGCATCGACGTTGACCATGCGAGCCTCCAAAGTCTGAACCTGGAAAACTAAGAAGAGAGGAAGAAATGAGCTGAAATCGCGTTTCTGAAGCCTTTGTTGGGACACATAAAACGCGATTAAAAACGCGCCTTCAACTCGCGTTTTATAAGTCGCGTTTCCTTCACAAATCTTGCAGGAATGAAAACGCGATTGAAAACGCGCCTTCAACTCGCGTTTTCGTAAGTCGCGTTTTCTGCACGAATCTTGCAGGAATGAAAACGCGACTAAAAACGCGCCTTCAACTCGCGTTTTCTAAGTCGCGTATCACGGTGGCTTTCGGACGATTCTGATTGTGAGCTTCCTGCACGTCATCACGCGGGCACGTCAAAACTGAAGGGCACCTATAAATCGGCAAAAACGAAAACTGAAACCCAAAATTAGTCGAATTCAAGGAGAACACCTCTAAACTACCACGCGGAATTGAACAAACAATTAAAATGAACAATTGGGTTGCCTCCCAAAAGCGCCTTTCTTTAATGTCTTTGGCTAGACAAAATAATGCTTCAATCAGAGAGTTCAGGCACTGCAAGGGTCACCTCCTCAACATCATTAACTTGAAATCCTTCATAAAAAGGTTTGAGACGATGACCATTAACCTTAAAAATCTTGTCAGTGTGAAGACTTTGAATTTCTACTGCACCATGAGGAAACACATTAGTCACAATAAAAGGTCCAATCCAACGAGAACGCAATTTACCAGGAAAAAGTTTAAGTCTAGAGTGAAAAAGAAGTACTTTTTGACCAATACAAAAAATTTTCCTTAAAATTGCTTTATCATGAAATGCTTTTGTCTTCTCCTTATAAATGCAAGAACTCTCATATGCATCATTTCGGATTTCCTCCAACTCTTGCAATTGCAACTTCCTGTGTTCTCCAGATTCATCTATCCGCATATTATAATTTTTAACTGCCCAATATGCCCTATGTTCCAATTCCACAGGTAGATGACAAGGTTTGTCAAAAATTAATCGGTAAGGAGACATACCTATGGGGGTCTTAAAAGCTGTACGGTAAGCCCAAAGTGCATCATCTAAGCGCAAACTCCAATCCTTTCTATTGGGATTCACCGTCTTTTCAAGTATCGACTTGATTTCTTTATTGGAGATTTCTGCTTGACCACTAGTCTGCGGATGATAGGACGTAGAAACCCGGTGAGTGACGCCATATTTCTTCAACAATGCTTCCATTACTCGATTGCAGAAGTGTGTCCCTCGGTCACTGATAATTGCTCTTGGCGTGCCATACCTGACAAAAATATGAGATTTAATAAAATCAACTACAACCTTAGCATTGTCAGTTCTAGTTGCCTTAGCCTCTATCCACTTTGAGACATAATCAACTGCAAGTAATATATACATATTACCAAAAGAGGAAGGAAATGGACCCATAAAATCTATACCCCATATATCGAAAA